>NW_010335737.1:245-52278 GCF_000700745.2 Antrostomus carolinensis
CGGCTGAACTCGCAAAGCGGTCCCTTCCCCCGGCTGGGGTCCCGGCGGTCCCTTCCCCCGGTCGAGCTGGTCCCCATCTCCTCCCCCAGTCGGTAAGGTGCGACTTTTATTGGTAGAGGGACTCAGATTTGGTCTCAGGTTTGAGGTGACAAAAATAATCATAGGACAGGCAGAAAAAAAAAAAGAAAAAAAAAAAAGGATCGATGCAGGAGAAAAAGGCCGGTGATAGATGTAATCAAGTACTAACACACCGCAAAGCGCTCTGACTGTTCACATGCCTGCACATTCAAACCCAGCACACATCACATCTTCACACTCTGGCAACACACAACACCCTTACGCACACAGTAAGAGTAATTACACTGTTTTAGTGTAATGTATGTACAGATAACTTGCCTATGCCCATGGAATACAAGCTCTAGAAACAGAGCAACACAGGAATATGTGCAAAGGATACACAGATAGGCACAAAATACCTCAGCGACAGAGTAAGAATACATGAAATTTTGCATGCAATCCCAAATATACAGCGCTTCCCATTCAAATAAATGTATATAGGGTATAAGTAAATATTAATGCAGGCTTTTGTAGTGTCCGCATAGATAAAAATGCACAAGTCAGTATATTGGCCCTTTTGATATATAACATGTTTAGCCAGATTTTTTTTTTTTTCCAAACCTGGTGTATTTATAGCAAGGGAAGCAAAAAATAAATAGCAGGGAAAACACAGTGGTATTTTTTGTCTTGCGCTTTTCATGGCAGATTTATCAAAATATGTCTAATAACTCAGACTGTGTATTTCCAAATCTGGCATCCTATATAAATGGGTTTTAATATTTTGCAAATGATATGGAATTATCCCAAATCATCTTGAAAACAGCAGGTAGAATTAGCTAGTGGAATGTACCTTGGCTAAGAAAGATTCCCTCAGACACACTGTCTCTGTAATATACTGCTAGGCTACCCTAGGAAATTATCCCTGTGTGTGCCATCTGTATTAAAATGGTTATTAAGTTATGAACAGGGTAACATAATACTGATCGGCTAATTATACACCCTCCTAAAAAAACCTCTAGGTCTCTGTTACTCTCTCAGTCAGGTATTGAAATAATAACAGTTTGACATTCAGACACCTTACAAAGGCAGCTGTGGAAGGACAGCCAGCCATCCCTGGGAGGAATTAAGCTGGTGGTACAAGGGTCCAGAGGAACGGCTGTGGGCTCTTTGGAGGAATAGCATGTATGGACCCGACCCACACGTATACTTCGGATAGCTCAAGGGATATTAGCATCCAAACATCAATGAGGTCTCAGCCTTACGCCTGCTGATCCCCACGCCTTGTGTCCAGGTTGTGATGTCCCAGGCAGAAGGCTAGGTGCCAGATTTTGCTCCCACATTTGCTAACAGTTTGCGGCAGGGCTTTGGGGGGTTTGCACCTCAGTTTACCCACTCTGGAGAAGAAGACTGATCCTTCTCAGAAGGAGGTGGGAACAGATATCAGTTAGATTGTACTTATAAAATGCTTTGAGAAGGACAAGTGCTTTGTAGCTGCTAAGTATTTTATATTAAAGAGGCTCAGCTGTGACCCACCAGGTTTGCGATGGTGTTTGAGTGTGTAGTCATCAAGGCACATGAGCATTTTGGCTTCATACGATTAAGTCTTTCCCCATTCCTTCTAAAAATTCAGGCCTAACTTCCCACTGTTCACCTTTGTATGGGGCTCCCCAAAATTCACACCCATGAGGAAGTGAGCCCATCATATCACAGGGCATAAAATTTGCCACTCTGTGCTAGGCAAGAACAGGACAGTGAACTGGGAAAAAACTGCAGCAGAGTAGGAAATAGCGAGTATATAAGGGCCCGATCCTGGTGCCGCGGAGACCAGCATGAGCTTCATCACTCCAGTGACTTTTGTGATTCCAGCTCACAAATCTCACAAAAAACAAAGAGAGGACTAAGTTCACAATTTAAATACATTTTTTTCTCTCTCTCATTGTCAAAATACATATATAGAATTGGGTCAGTCCTTTGTAACACCACATCCTTTACCTGCAGGACGATCACAAATTGGAGTTAATCTAACAATCCAACTCTCTGAGCAGCTTCAGATAGACGCGATTTTTAAACCTAACCTTCTAGAAATATCTGTCTTTGTATTTCGCAAATGGGGAGTTTCCAAAGCAAAACCTGCATTGACCCAATGTCCAGAACCGTCAGAGCTACATCCATGAGTGGTTTAACATCTTAAGACTATAAACAAGATATTTCCAGAAACAGGAGAATTTACCTATATCCCTAGAAAGACTGTGAATACTGCACTTCAAAATGGCGATCTCTTTGTACACGGAAAACCCCCTACTTTTGGTTATTATAAGATTTTCTGAAAATGTAATAAATACATTTTATTGTCTTTCTTTCTGGAGATTAGTCTAATATTAATAAAGGCTTTCAGGTGAAAGACTACAAAACAACAGTTTCAATTCAATTTTTAAAGTCTCCCTAAAACATTTTTTAAATCTATTTTTTTTGTGATGCAGGAGTTCTAGGTGCCTACATTGCACTTTTCTGTCAGTATTGCACTGAGAATATCAAGATGCATTTGGGACAATAAGTAATTCAGTATTGAGATTTATCAGAAACTTATTCATACCAAACTCATGTAGTTAAAGCCTAGATACAAACTCTAGTGAAAAACATGACTTAACTACCCTGCCAAGATTCAGGAAAAAAATTAAATCTGCTATGCAGAAGTTTTGCTTTAATTATGGCAAAAAAGTCTAGAGAGTATACCAGTTAATAAGCAGAGTGCACCAGAACTGACAGGATCAAGACAGAGCAGTTAACTCTGCACCGAGAGCTTTCCTGTTTGCGCTTCATACATTAGGTGCTATACAGTATAAACTTACTGTGTATGTGTACATATACACACACAGATATATATATACGTGTGTGTATATATATATATACATGCATGTATGTAAACATACACACATATACACAGTTTATTTAACTGAGAAGCAGGCAAATGGCAAGAGCAATACTTCAGTAAGCAATTAATGGTTACTTCAAATTACTTGAGCACCTTGCTTCTGGAGCACCCTGCCAGCTCATCTATCATATGACTATAAACAAGTTATCTTTGGACACTTTGGGTTAGAATATTTCAACTGCATTTGGGCACTGCTGTAACCCTTCCGGCAGTCTCCTAAGTATGAACTTGAAGGCAGATGCTAACAAGAATTTTTCCTTTCTTTTGTGGCACGTACAGTTAGCATAAGAACACAGGTTTCATAAGATAATAATCACCCCAGAAAAATCTTTTGAAGTAGGCAATGTACTTTAGTAGGAACAGGATGGAGCACATAACAGACGCACATTCACGGTTATGATGCAACAGACGTTATAGTTTAAGCATTATTTCCTGCTTCTCTTAAATTAATGAATTCCTTACAGGTCCAGAAAGGCAAAGCAAAACAGCCCCCACAATTTGTCCCTCTATTCCCACTCTCCTGTGGCTGGGTTCAGTTCCAGGGACTCCCAGTTAGTCCTTACCCAAGGAATGTCAAAGTGAAAGCATTATGGAGTTCGGTCAGCCGTCTCGATGCACTTTGGGACCTGAGTTCCTGAGAGTAGACCTAACTAATACCCCATGGCAGAGAATAGAGTTCAGTGGATATATTATCTCAGTCAAGCTGTTCGATGTTTTTTCAATCTTCTCTTAGGTATTTGGTATATGTTAATTTCTAGTGTTAATTGCTTGGTTTGGGGAGATGTTTCCTGTTTCATTATAAAACAACTGGCTAATGATTCCTAGTTAAAGTCTCCAGTAATTATGTGCTTTTTAAAAATACATATGGAAAGACACAAACATTGATTCAAGTTATAATGACCACTGAAATACTTGTACATTGAAATATCATTGAGTATGTGGCCAATTTCAGTGGCCATGGGTAGTCCTGTAGTTTAGAGCAAAGAATGGCATATTAGGAGATCTTATTTCTCTTACCAGTTCTGTCATTAACTTTCTGGATGATCTTGGGCACGTCACATGGACTATTTATGAGGCTGCTTCACTATCTGTAAAATGAAAATAACAGTATTTAGCTACTTTTGTAAAACTCGGTGTGATCTTCCACTAAAAATTCCCATGGAGTTCAACATGTAATGAGAAAAGGCTCTAAACTGGAGCTAGGTTGTTTTACATCAGCAGAGGCTTTAGCCTACGCAAGGGAGATAGCACTGAACAGAATCTCGATTGAGGTAAATGTAACGTCTCAAGCCGAACAATCGAGCCTGGTAAAAGGCAGGCGTATTAGGGCAGAGACTGTGTCATATGTGGAGAAATTGATGCTATGCAAACAGAGCTTTCTGAGTCACTCTCGCTAACCTTGCTTGAGAATCTCCTCAAAGGACATCCTGGCCAAAGTCAGTGGTGAATCTCTCCCTGTCTTTCCCACCGAACAAATCTGCAATTCTTGGAGGACAGGTAATAAGTCTAGGGAGAAGCTGGCAGAGTACAGAGAATCTCTAATGGCGCCTTGGTCATAGTCACCAAAAGTAGTGACAACTGCATGGTCTGCAGAAAACGCGGGGTGAATTGCAGTTTTAACCAGCAAGTCTGTGTGTCACAAACCTATTGCCACCATTAGTATTTAGTAGCCACATGTGAGTTTTCTCAATAGAGAGGCCAAGGATTAGACTGGTCTCGTAGACTGGATTAGCCTCTGACTGATAACGGGTGGGTGCAAAGCATGGGGGAAAACAACTTGTCCGACTGTACTCAACATAGTTGACCAGGTCTCATAACCTGGCACTTCTTAGCATGAACAGAAGAAACTCAGGATCCTAACAGGGATCCTCTCACTTTGCTGATGCTGAGTCTAAGGTTCCCATGCAGTTTCCTGCATCAGGGCATGCTCTCTAGGTAGAAGACACCTACTGCCAGTTGCTTTCAGCTGAGCAAAGAATGCGATCGGGTCACACAGGGCTTCATTACGAAGAATATATTCCTTTAAATTCAGATTCTTTTCCATCAGACAGAAACCTGGTATTATCTTTTTTTTATCATTGCAAATAAAGAACAGGCTTATAAAGCAGAGGTTACAGACAATGTTACTGCAGCTGAAAGAGTAAATGAATGCTCACAGCATTTCTCTTTGTCTTACTCCTCATATCTGGCTATTGGAAGGTTGTATGGTGCGAACTGCAATAAAGTAGCTGTATTTTTTTCTAATTTTCATATTGCAGAGGTATTAGCTCAACAGAGGCAGATCACAGGTAAAATTGGTTGTGCCTGGGAAGTTTTGTGCTCTCTGTTCTGTGAACTTTGAAGTTGAGAATCACATTGGTCTCTTTATCACCTAAAAATCCCAACCATCCTTTTTTGTATAGATGTACAGAAAGCTTGATTTTTGCTGGAAGTTAAAAATTTTCAAGTTTTTGCATCTAGTGAATGATTGCTACATTCTGCCATAGAGGTAGCTTCATTTCAGTGCTGGGTGAATGAATCTTACACAGCTAAACCTCATTTACCAGAATCACTATTTATGTGAAAAAACTCATTTGACTTTGGGAGAAAAGAGGAGAAAATTTAAGTGGCTTGGCCAAGCAATGACGAAGTAGTGAGAACAATATAGTGATCTGAAGGGCACAGTCTCTCCAACGGGAAAGGAATTATTCACATTTAAACAAAGCAGTATAGCCAGGAATGAAGGGAGGGAAATAAGAAAGGAAATATTTAAATGCTAGCAGAAGGAATCTCCTGATAGGGAGGTCTATTAAGTTGTGGAATTGCATCCCACAGGAATTCCTGATTTCTTGGAAATATATATAACTAGATGGTATTCATAACAAGGAGACATACAATGAGAAATAATCTTGTGTTGGCTAAAGAGACTGATAATGCTCTAGCAGGCCAGCTGGACCCTTTATGCTATGATGACATGATGCATACAAAACAAAGTCGCGTTTTCAGCAGTGTATCAAATATCCTAAAAAACCCGTCTCTGATTCTAAAGCTTATTCAAACAAAAGATTTCCATATTACTTGAATAAAAAGATATGACTTCAAAACAGTTGAACAAGGCTTAGCTTCACTTAGATCAGCTTGCCATGGTCTTTAATTAAGGCATGTTGAAATTCAAATGAAATTTAGGTTCACTACTTACCATCAGCAAAATATTTAGGGACCCCACTTTTGGGGAAGGTCTCTGTAAATTGAAAATTAGAGACTTTCACATGCATTTGTCATTGGCCTGACATCCATGCAGCTAACTAGGGCTTTAGGAAATCCCATCTGTGTGTAGATGACTCTTATGATGATTACTAATCTTGAAAGCATCAGAAAGGTTTGTGTTTTTCTCCCAAACAGTCATTTTTTAAACTGAGAGCTAATGGGAATGAGGATTTTTCCACTGTAATCCCAATTAATCGACTGGAGCCCATACATGTACAGCCATATTTACAAGTCACAACTGTTTTCAAAATGCCAAGGCAGAGCCTAAATAATGCAATTGGCATTAAAACCATGAGTACTTGTAATACAATGTGGTTTTGTTTTCACTTGTTTTCTCTTTTCTACCCTAAATTTTTAAAGGGATTTGGATATCCGACTCCCATTAAATGACTTTAAAAACACCTTAACAATGCAGTCCTTTGAGTCTTCAGAGAGCCGACAGGCCCCTTGTCAAGCCCCACAAGCACTGGAAACATACTTTATTAAATAAAAACTGAAATTCTCATGCTATCACTTGACTAGCAGAGCTGGAAAACCCACAACAAACACCGTTAGGCTTGTGATGAAATACTAGACAGTATGATATCCAGAGCTAGCCTCCAATTTTCTCTAGTGCCAGTAACCGAGAGCTGATTCTGTAGCACTTATCTACCCAGCTGAAAATCACAAATCTAATCACTTGGTTTCCAAACTCCTCAGAGTGCACTTACAAATATTCATTTCCAATCAATTTGCACCTGCTAATATTTCTGAACGCTTACATGTGATGACAGAGCCAGAAGCAATGCCCGTGCTTACTGTTTCTAGTGCAATAGCATAAAGAGGCTCTGTGCATAGATCACAGCCCATTGTCCAAAACAGGCACAGTGTAAATAGGAATTTCTTTCGAGAGGTTCTTTTAGACATTCAGCATATACACACATCTTTCTTTATGCCATCCCCTTAGCTTCTACTAGGTTCATAATTCAGACAGTCCTCAAGGTTTCAGAGATTCTGAAACAAACATCTTTGTTATAAGAAATGAGATATCTGGCTGGGGCTCAACCACCAAGCCCAAGTCTATGTAAAAGGCAGAGCAGAACTGGAAAGCCCTCTTCTTTGAGCTCTTATCAGACAAGATGAAGGCTGAATACTAGCTAGACTGCAACAGCCTCCCCCCTCTTCCCCAATAAGTAGGCATATAAATAAATAAATAAACGGCATCCTAACTGCATTGAGAACTCAATAAAACAATCACATCAAATATGAGGAGGTATAAATCTCATGTCTGCACAGGTAACCCACTCAATTGCTTTTATTATGGCTCAGCCTGACTCCATTTATTACCATCCGTGGTCTGGGTGAAGGATGTTTGCATGGAGGGTGGTCTCCTGGTGAAATCCTATCCCTGGAGCAGTGACAATCAGCCCATACAAAGGTGGATTTTGGTGGGGAGACCAAAGGCAGATCCATCTGTCTGCATGAAAACCAATCAATAACCTTGTAACTAGACCCCTTGTCACTGGGAAATGGACAACACAATAGTTCAGTCCTGGAGCCATAGGAAAGGAATAGCTGTGGTTGAGGTGTGAAGAACGACAGGATGTATGCATGAAGTGTTTGAGACATATGGACAGAATATGTCCATATAGATATTGAGAAGGAGTGATGGGATAGGAGTGTAGAGGGTACATTTATATATATAGTAGGAAAATTTGAAAGGTTGATGTGTTCAGAGGTTGGTATGAGGAAGGAAAAAGCAGAGTTATACTTCATTTTTTTTTGTAAGACATTTATATGGGACTGTGAGTGCAATGCAGGTAGGTACCTTTGGGGAAATGCGCCTGCTTGGATGCTACATATGAGTATATCAGTATACGGCAGGGAACACATATCTCTGGGCAGGCATGTAGACGGTGACACAAAATGCTGATAGGCTAGAGGAAGCATGTGCGGGAGTTCAGTGTGGTTGGCGAAGGATAGTCCTTTGTCCTCTGTCTGGCTCGGGATTGATGTGTGTACCAGTTTTGACAGAGAGGAGAAAGAGTGATGTGCCAAAAGCCTGAGCTAACGGACTGTGAGTTCACAGATATGCTTTCCAGAAAATGCTATGTATGAAACATTTATCCAGACCTCACTGTTAAATCAGGAGCAGAGATTCTGGTGGCTTGTCTCTGCCCATATGAAAAACAGAAGTAGGACGTTTCTTGCTGCTGTCATCCCCTAGCTCTGCAGTTTCTGTAGCGTTTCTAAAATCTGCAGAGCATGTTGTTCCCCGGGCTTCTAGCAACTCCCCCGACACACGCACACACAGATATGCTGGAGTCTGCCTCTATTAGTTGTTCTCTCCTGGGGGCCAATTTAGTTTTTATTCCTTTGGCTCCATTTTGAACAGTTCCTCTTCCTTCCAAGGTAAGCACCCTCCCATCTTTGCAGGGTCCAAGGCACAGGCTTACACTTCCATCTCTGGTTGCAAGGCAGATTGCATCAAGAATAGCTGTCAGCTCTGCTCAAAGTGCCTACTGCTATATTTCATTTGAGAGGTGTTTTGCAAGGCAGGTTGATGTCTGTTTGTTAATTTATAAAAGGAAATGCAGAGACTGCGACCAGAGGACCAAGTCACAAAACAAACCCTCATGTATCTGTCAGAAAGGGTGCCCTGCACCACCTCTAGTTTCCGGGTAGTTTGTATGGTTCTGACAACAATAACAGTGACCATTTCTTTGGTCAGGGAGGGTTAAAATTCCAGCCCTTCCCAGATTCCCAGAACTAGTCTTCATTTTCTTCAAACCAGGCTGAAATATGAGGGCAACCTCATTACCCCACTGCCCATTTTCAATCTCTCACTTAAAAATTGTGACAGTCTCTAGGCACTAACGTTTGAGCACTTTTTAAAGGGCCTATTGCCTTTCAACATATATTTCTCTAAAAATTATTTTAAGAACATTTTTTTGTCATCTGCCTTTAAAAAGACCACAGTACATTGTAGCTATGTGACGGTGCCTGCTGTTAATATTTGCCTAAATTTAGGTCCTTTCTTGGTTGATTAAATTTAGCCTTTCGAGCTTGAAAAAGTATACATTTATACATAAACTATACATACACAAAATACATATACACTTATTTATAAAATCAATAGGGAAGAGAGGAGATGTAGAAGAGAACAGGAAAGGAAGGAATAAAATTTCTGAAGAAAAGGAGATCGTGTTTGCATGCCGAGTGCATAGGGGAAGCGTGTTTCTGGGATGTGCTTTGTACAAATGGGCCAAGGCTGTGTAAGCAGTGGCAGAGTAGAAAACGAATGTCACAATTCCTTCTCCAGACCAAACAAACAGCAAATTTAGAGTTTTAAAGAGATGATGTTTGTGGTGCTGTCTCTGGCAGACAGCCATAGCATGAAGCTTGGAGAGAGGGTGGAGAGCACAGCTGGGTGGGGTTGGAGAAGGAAAGGACGAGAGATAAGGATGGAGTGAAAGGCTAAGGCAGATTTGACTTGGATAGCGTCAGAGCCAGACCTGCTGTGGTTTTACAGAGGCAGTCTTGGCCACTGTGCCAAACGAGATGCAGAGAGTCATCCAGAATTGACATCCAACTCCCTTATGTGGCTTTAACAATTTCAGGCTACACGTGTGCCTGAGTTAGGGGGGGTCTGTGCACATGGAGCCAGCAAGGATGGGGACAGAGTAAGTGTATCTGGCTGTACGCAGATTCCCGAGGTGCACAGGCTGGAGAGCAGGGAGGAACTGCATGGGTGAGTTTGTATGCTTGCACATGAGAGAGTACGTGTAAATTTGTAAATAGATGACTGTCATAATTCTAACCCCCTTTTGTGGATTACATGAATTTTTGTAACCTGCAAATATTTAAAGAAAAATACATGCCTATGAGTGACCTCCCTATGGGTCTTGATGCTCAGTGGACAAAACTGGTAGAGCTCGTGGCGCAGGGAGACATAATATGGAAGGGAGCGTGGCCCATTTCAGGTGGATACAAGCTGTATACAAGGAAATGTCCCTGGCACAGTGAAAGGCAGAGGATAAGGTGATCCTGGGGAATACAGTCTTAGAAGAGTGCAAGAGGAGGGTGCCGGCCTTGTAAATGAGCACCACCTTTCCCAAATGATAGCACCTTCGGCACCATCTGAATGTACTCCTGCATCATTCTGTGCACAGTGAAGCAATTTGAGCATAGAAACCTGGGTGTATTTGTGCAGATAGACTGCCAAGTCTCTATTGTTCCACCAGACAATCTTCTTTGTAATGGATATTTGGGCAAAACATGCCCTATACCCCGTGACATGTGTATGAGGAGGAGTGTGGGCATATCACTAGGGCAATACGTCCAGCTGGGAGTATAGACTTATAGCAAGTAGGTATTACTGGTCTGTGTAAGAACTAAGAATAGCCTTATCCATGGAAACAACGTCGTAACTCTGCAGTTACATGCTAGAAGTCATAGGGGCAAGCAAAGGCATGGCAATACATGTCTTGGGAAGCCTGCCTAGTTCTGTGGGGCTCTGGACAGGATTCTGTGTGACTGCTTCCCTATGGCAAGGCAGCTGTGTGAATGTACTGATGAACTGTGGCTGTGAACAGATGCACTGGGGACCTAGCAGTGCTCCATGCCTTTGTCAGCAGTTCTTTTGGGTAAACCTGGGGGTAAGGTGATACGGCAGCCATACCATCAACATGCTGAGGAGAATGCAGCTGGCGAGATGGGCAGCATCAGTAACACAAACGTGTGTGAGTGTGCGTATGGCAGACTGGCGTCTGCTGAGCTGTGTGAACACAGAAGGCATACGGTAGAGTGGGTGCACATACACACAGAGGTGCCACATATGAACGTGGGGACATGTGTCTGTTGGGGGTACCTGGCACATCAGGGGGAATGAGGTGTGTATATGGCATGATGTATTTTTCAGGGAGTGGTTGTGTGCTAGTTCATCTGCTACATGATGGAAGAAAGGGGTACCTGGGGATAGTGGGGGCAGAGGAGGTTACACTGAAGGAGCTATTTCTAATCATAGCCATAGTTTAATGCACTGGACTCTGCCCTGCTCTCCTCTCACCTCCCCTCCCCTCCTCTCACACTTTTCTCCTCATTACCCAGGTTATCTTGTTTGGGTTAAGAGGCCAATTTCAACAGACTATAATTGAAGAGTGAAGAGAATCTGATAAGATAAGGAAGAGACATCATTCCTCAAGGGATCAAAAGAGGTTTCATGTTCCTCCTTCCCCTGCTGTGTCCCTAACACGCTAACACTCTGTGTCCATGGGCCTGGTTTATTTGCTCTGCTTGTCTGCAAGCCAGGAAAGGAAGCGTGGGAGTAGGGGGGGCTGTAGGCCCTGTCTGTCACACAGCCAGAGCAGGGGAGGGGGCATAAGGAAGGGACAATGGGGACATGGGCCAGTGTGGTCTCCTCTGGGAGCCAGGAGGAGGCAGGGAGTTGACAAGCTTGATGCCCTCCTGGCTCTGGCAGGGGCACGGGCTCACAGGGGAGGTGTTCACCTTTGGCCTTTTATCTTGGTGTTGTGCTCTGCAAGGGAAGGATATTGATAATTTGTCTAGATTTAGACTTGCTTTTCCTAGTGTCCCTGTGCAGACAAGCTCAAAGCTTTTTATAAGCACTCTTGGGGCAACCTCTCAGGGCCCCTCAGAGTGAGGAAGGTATAATTACCCCTACCACAAGGAGGGCTGGTAGCTGCTCTTGATTAGGTTTATGTTAGGATTTGAGGTTCAGGTTTGACAACCCCAGTATTGCGCTATTCATTCTTAGCAGCTTTTTGGACCAAACCAGCATGAGAGGATCCCCTTAAGAAACATGGAGCTGCCTCAGCCAGTCCCTTTACCACCAGGCTGCCAGGGCTCCCACACAGCACAGGCAGAGTTTGTTCCACTCCTGCCTCATGCCCCTTTGCAGGAAGATGTGTGTGTCACACAAGCAGTGTGAGATCCACAGGAACCCATGTGCAGGGATCAGCACTGCCCGGCATGCCGGCAGCCGGGCAGCTCAATGAAGTCCTTCTGGGAGGCCCAGCCTCTCGCATTCAGGCGAACACTGCAGATGTTCTCCTTGTCCCTGTGGATGCTCGCCTGTCCCCAGGGCTAGCACAGGGATGCTTGGGTACAGGGAGACAAGTTGAGAGGTCAGCACAGTGCAAGATCCAATCCAGATCCCCTACAAAAGGGCTGGGCAAGTTTCTGGAGAGCTTGAGACAAGAGGGGTCTGGGGCTGAGATATCTTCTTCCAGCTGATTTCTCTTTTATTTTTAACACCCAGAGAAACAGATGCTGAGAGCAAGTCAGTCATGCAGTGAGCATGTGGCAGAGTTGGGAATACAACCCAGATCCCCTGACTCCCAACCTCAGGCTTTAACCACTAGACCATGCTTCCCTCTAAGCCACCTTGAACTTTCCTCAGTGAGGATGGGGGCTACTAAGCCTCTGTGGGCTGCAGTTTACCAAGCTGTCAGGAGTGTGCTCACTGGACCGCCTCACCAGAGACAGCCTTCCTCACGCACGCTAAAAAAGTTGAAAAGAAATTCATTTCATGGCCGGTGGTTGCTTAAAAAAGGCGATTCCAGCATATGTATGTGATAAATGTTAACTGTGCATTAATCGCATTAAAGAGGACCCTATAAACTTTTCATTTCTAATTAAATTCTGGCCGGTGATTCTGGCGAAGCCAGCACACTCCGGGCCTTTGTTTATGTGGAAAATTAAAATGCAAATACAATGGAATTTATTTCCATTACTAGAGTGATATGCTGGGCTCCTCTGTTTAACAGCCTCCAATTATTTTCAAACAGGTCTCTCTCTCTCCTCCTCTCTCTCTTCCCCCCCCACCCCCTCCTCTCTCCCTCATTTTTTCCCTCCCCTTATTACCCTGATGCTGTTGCCCCAGTGTGAGGGGTGGGAGCTGGTAAAGCAGTGGGTGGGCTAAGGATGGTGTCATCTATTCAAGGTCAACTGCAGGCAGGAATACAGAGGAGGAAGGGGGAAAAAGTGGGAGAGCACAAACAAGGAGGAAGGGGAAGTAACAAGGCTTGAGCTAATGCAAGGAGGAGTAAGGAGTTACCTGTTAGCAACCTCATTGAAAAATATAAGCTAAACTCACTGGCTTGCTAAATCCCAGGCATATAGATGTCCTGACTGAGAGAGGTCAGGGGTCATGATGGGATATTTTGGTGAGAGGGTACAGTTGAGAGCTTTCTCTGCAAGTTTTCTGTATCTTTCATAGCTTTTTTCATAGACTTAGTCTGAATATGACTGCTGCTGGGCCAAATCCTGATGGCTGAGGAAGCACAGAACAGGCCCAACGCTAGACAGATTGCCTGTGCAGAGCAAATAAATCTGTGCAGCAATGACACATAATCATCAGCTGAAAAATAACTGAACTCTCTTGTTCATTTCCAAGAGACCAAATGTGGCTACGATGTCTTAGGGCATTAGTGCACAATGTCCACACAAGCCAGAAGCCATTGCACAAACCCAGAGATTCATTGTACGTTTAAATTTCTTAGAACATATATTTACTGCTAAATGCTGCTGACATAGAATCCCATTCTTTCTTACATATATAAGAGACCCAGGTCAGTTCAGACATGGGAACATCATCAGGCCATCACACACTGATCAGAGGCATCTGCTAACTGACACAGATGCCCTTCTAAGCATTAATATAGAAAGTCACACAAGAAGATCCTTGCAAAGGCAACTGTGCACTTCACTGTAGGCATACATAGTCATTTAAAGACCCCTTCACAGCTTCACTCAAATCTATTCAAAATCTCACAGTATAGTCTTGCATGTATTTGTGAAGAAACTTAGGATTTGGAGACTTACCTAAAAACCTAACTGACAAGTCTTAGCAAAACCTCCGAGTACACCAAAGGTGCACACACACGTAAACACATTCACATAGCCTTAGAAATATGCCAACACATAGACATGGTTATTCACAAATGGCCATAGACTGTTCCTTGAAGCATGTGGCTGAGAACCACGCAGACGTGCCACCTCGTGTGTCACACAGATGCGAGCGCTGTACCCTCGGCACACCCGGCTGGCAGGGAGAGCTCGGGAGCCAAAGGGATATTCTTTTAGTGCATGTGAGCATCTTAAGGAATCACCTAGTGTAAATGATCCTGCCCCAGCCGAGACAGGGAAACAGGAGAAGGACACATTCACTTACAACACTGAAAAGAGGCCATTACCCAGTCAAACAACCCAATCCCTGACATCATTATTCAATACACAGGAGCCCTGAAATGCACACTAACTCAATCACAGAGACACATGATTACAAAATAATACTGATGGAATCAATGAGGCAGACATGCGGTCATACAAAGCGCACCCACCCCGGTGTTAATACACAATAACAGCCGCCCAACAAGCGAATACAAAACACCCATTCATGACCACAATGGCAAAACACGGGGCCGCATTCTCAAAGGAGACTTGAAAACTCCAGCAACAAAACCTACCCTTGCCAGAGCAGGCTTAGAGCAAAATTTAAGGTGTGGGCAAAATCCGGCTGTTGCTAGCCTAGGGAGTAACAAATAGTAAAAGCGTCAGCGAGGAGTGTGCTGAGCACGTTCATGTCCTAGTGAGGCTGGTAGACCCCCAGGGCACTCAGGACCATGCAGGATTTCACTCACAGCCATCAAAATAGAGTGGTCCAGTGAAGTGACATCTTTGCTCAGTGACCAAAAGCATCACGTGGTCACTCTTAACACAAGCACGGGTGCATGACATTTAAGACTCACCATAACGCAAGCCAACATAAGAAAACAAAACCTACTGAATATCAGAAACACAACAGATCTGCACTGGGCGGATGCAAACGCTGTTCAGCACCCAAAGCCATAGAACCATCTCACAGACGTGCCTCTGCAAAACAGCCCAATCCTCTTCCCAAACCGCAGCAGCACACCCAGATCTATCCCCTTCAGAGAGGAAAAAAGCAAAGTGCCCACATAAAACATGCTCATAACGCCACAAATAAATAATCGACCTTCCTTGCGCCTTGTGGACTGTGCCAGAGCATGTTAACCCAAGCGCTTAACACAAGGCCTGAGTGGCCGGCTTGTGCAAATCCTGCATGATCTTCTTGGAGGGAGAGAGGGGAACCGGACTCTAAGTCCTTTCCCTGGCACAGCAGGCATCAGCTCGTACCAGGCTGCATGCACAGGAACATGCTGTTACTGAAAAAGCCAGCAAGGCCAAGGGAAAACTGCTGTCGGTTGTGTGTGCCTGTGCGCGTTGTCTGTACAGGAATTCCCTTTCCTCTACTGAGTGCCGCTGCTTGTAGCCATTAAAAAGCCTAGGTCCTCATGCTGGGTGTTCAGTGAGTATTGATTCAGTCTGCAAGCAATTTTAATATTTCTTCAGGGACTTTCCAGCAACAGCACAAGTCATTAATTCACCCTCCCAAATTGCTTATTCAATAGCAGGAACATGGCTCCTGAATAAAGTCCCAGAATTTATGTGACTCACATGAGTCAGGAGGTCAAACAACTGTTATGGAGTGAAGTTAAAAATCCAAATAAAATATTGACACTTTTTTGGGGAGTGGGAGGAGGGGGAAGGGGGGAAGGGAAAGAAAAGGTATTTAAAATAGGGTTTTGTTGCAATGCCCCCAGGATAAAGAATGGAAAGAGATTGAAGACAAGTTGGGAGTTTGTAAAATCAATGGGATTTATTGCATATCCGCTTGGCATTTAATAACTCCTTCCTTTCCACCTCCTCCTGCTCTGTATGTACATGGGGGAATAAGCTCTTCAACAAAACTACAAATAGCCAGCCACAAAGTACACAGATGGACATCCCAACACACGAAGGCAGGCGTGTTCAGGGATGAATATTACTATAAGGCAGTGGCATAGCATCAGAAGTTCCTGTCAGGACCGGGATCTTGACTGAGCTAGACAGAGCCCATCACATACAGCATTGCATATGCCCATGTAGTAGCAGACAGTCTATGTCCACAGCCTTTGTAAAAAAAAGATGGGAGGGTAAACTGAGGCACGGAGTGAATTAAAAGAGCCTCCTCAGTCACAGAGCCCACCAACAGGGTGGCTGGATCAAAACCCAGGTCTCCCGATGCCCAGTTAATGTTTTGGCTGCAGAAGGACGCTGCCTTTTACGGTATTGAAAGGACACACAGCGACCAGGATCAGACTGCCACACGGCATCCATCTCACAGGAGGGACACACAAATCACACAGGAAGAAATGCATCCACAGATGCCATGCAAGCCCATCCCTGTGCAGACAGATGCATCTACAGATACAAACACATACATGCTTTCACTGAGCTCATTGCTATTCAGAAAGCACCACAGCCAGATTACACACAGAAGAAACATACCTGCAGACAGACATACATGCAAATAACTGTGCATACAAATGCACAAACACATATGTGCACACGCTGATACATCACTATAGCCTCATATATCTGTATATCCACACCAAAAGAGTCACACAAACTAATATATTGCTACAGTCCTAGATTTTACTTACAGTGGTATCTTTTTAGCTAGCTGCACGTAAATGGATGCCCACACACACTCAAATGCATTCTGCACAAGCATATTAATATATAGGACTGTCTCCTTATTATACTATACTGGTAACTGTTTCAGTGAAACTATGCTAATTTTCTACCAATCAAAGATCTGAGACTGTAGTGGCCATCAAACAACATTTATTCATTAGCACTAACTCCATAAAAAACAAGCACACGAAAATTTAGCCTAACCATCTAACCAAATAGTACTTGATGGCTTGGGATATTTAAATGGGCTTTCTTTGCTGGGTTTGGTTTTTTGTTTGTCTGGTTGACTTTTTAGCAAAGATTTAGGGCAGGTGTGTTCTCTGTGTTGAGATTTTGCAATAAGCAATTTTTCAAGAGCTTTTTTGTGTTGTGATAAAAACATTTGACAACATTTTCCTCCTAAGATGCCTTTTGACCAAATATGCTGTGTGGTTTTAAAATTAAGCAAGGCAATTAAAAGTTTGAAATATCCATAACGATGCTTAAAAATCAGTAATATTTTTGCATGAAAAATATGCTTCTGTGTTATTTCTAAGATTGTTTTGTTTATGATTGATTTTGCAACTGCCCTTTCAAAATGGCAAGATAGAATCTTTGGGCCACCTTATGCTACCTCCTGTCTTCTTACACTAGAATATATGTAAGAAAAAGATGTAAAAGTAGTAGAGCTTTTTAAATATCATCGCCTATGTTCCTCTGTACTCCTCTGCCTGTGCATCTTGATTGCATCTGATCTTGTCCAATCAAAGTTAGATCCAAAAATGAAATACATGCTAATTTACAGCTGGAGGTATTCCAGTTCATTAGGTGAACAAGTACTTTACTGAGATTAAGAGGATCGTGTTTTGAAATAATGGAACTGGATAAAGTAACTAAAATTCTCTAGAATATAAAGATTTTCAGAAAGAATATCTTGTAATTTGCAATACAGTATTCCGCTGCAAAAGCCTAAGCTGTAAAATATGAATAATTAAACATTTATAACTCAGGTCTTCAGATAGTGTTAAACAATTGCTCCTCTTCTGTGTTTACCCCAGGTAGTGCCTGGCTCAGTGTGTCAAGCTCTGTACGAATCAGTCTTAGAGATCAGTAAAGCTCATGGGGAGAAAAGTTGCCTGCATAGGGAAGTAGGGATGAGGAAACACTTGTGCATGTGGGAGGATCATTTAAACTGCTGCTCTTGGGAGGTTGTTTGTCAATTTGGAGTTGTTGAAGGAGTCTCAGCTGAGATGGGTTTAATTGACAGGGAATAGGCAACAGGTTTGTTTACACAGGGGTAAATGAGAAAATTAATCTGAATTAACTTTGCAAGTGCATTGTTTAAAAGCATTAAAACATTGTTTGGATGCTCATTCAAAATTTGAGTGTCCTAAACTGAATTTAGTTTACTTCATTTCCAAAGTGAATTAAGCTAAACTAAATTAAAGCTGCCTTAATTCTAAACAAGGGAGTCAGAGGTGTAATGTAGTTTAACTAGACCCCTTAAATTTCACACATTCAGTTAATTCAAATTAGTTATTTTGCATAGCTGTATGTAGGTAAACCCTTAGACTGCTAACTCCTGTGGACAGATACAATATTTGTACAGGGGCCAGGAAAAGGGGACCCAAAAGTCCAGCATACTCTCCATCAGCCATTGCAATTTTAACAAAGAGGACAGAGATAACAGGTTGCTGAAGGCCTACAGAAACCCATTGCTCTGCAGTTAATCAGATGAAAGCCAGATATGCAATAATAGAGAAATAGAGCAGATCTGCGCTCGCAAACTTACACAACTATGCAAATGCACACACTGGTATGGGCCTTATGATACAGCAGGTTCCACATTAATTATGTATCAGTATTCAGATATGTTAGATATTACATAATGGATATTATAGCCTTGTTACAGATGAGTTCTAGGTGGTTATGACTTATTATTTGTAGTAACTGTGCCTCATGCTGTACAAAAACATCCATACAGCTAGCTGGTGATGGTTACAAGCCATGGACCTGAACAGCCTATTTGCCCATTAAACTCTGTTAAAGCCTGTAATGGTTGAATAAAGGTTTTAAGTATTAATATACTTCATGGGGTCTGAATATATAATATGTGACCTAAATGTCGAACTCCATATAGCCACAGTTACAAATGCAGACCTATAGGCAAAGATGAACAAGTATGCACATTGTGTGGTTAATTAAAACATAGTAAGAGAGAAATGCTAGTGCATTTGCAAACACAATATAGATATATAAACAAACATACAGCTGTATTATTTAAACCTCAGACTTGATAGTGATTTACATGAGCCAAGCAGACTAGCTACAGATTTTTCTTTTCATTATGAAAAGATGGCTTTGTCCTATATATATGACAACTACACTATCTTCTTTGGAAATGAGCATGAGCTCTATGCCGGGACCCTGTGTAGCACCCACACCCTGAAGTCTGGGCAGCATGATAAAGCAAGGAATAAATAATACCAAGAGCAGTGAGGACTAGAACAGGAAGGGAAAACAGGAAGGGAAGGATTCAAGTTCGCTGCAGAAATTTTCAAAATTTTGAATCAGAACTTTATTTGAATTCTGTAGCTACATTTCACTGTAGTTGGAACCTGCTGTTTCAATAAAATCTAAATATAATATTCTAATTTTAATTTTTTTAGCACAGTATCTCATTCACCCTCTCACATTTTAAAGGAAAAAACCGCACAATTTTTCCATTTTGATAAGGCTTAAATTCTTCTCACAATTTTGTTAATTTCTTTAAACCCCAAGGTAAAAATAACATTAGATATAAATTGACACATTCCCTGCACTGTTTTTGTTTGGATTTTGGGCAAAGATCTTCTACTGGTAAGGAGTCCACTATGAAATTTCGACCAGTTCTGGCAAACATAAGGGAGGCACACACACTGACACCTCCATAAAGGGAACCATTTACTGAGCCAACACACGCAAACACATACTGCAGCAGAGCACTCAACAGGATACAGAGGTAATGCACAATGCTGCCGAGCCCAAAAGTTAAAAACTCCTGAGTCCTTCCACAAGTCTTATACCCTCCAAAATGGAGAGACTGTAATAAAATTCACAAGGCTGTAAATAAGAATAGATTTGGGTTTTATTTCCTTTGCCTCCAGTTTTGGCCCCTTGGGAGACAGCCAGGTCCCACTTCCACCTGGTCTTTGCAGCCATGAAAGCCAGAAATACCTTGGTATTAAATGAAAGCTGAAATAATTGCTTATCTTCAAGATCTGAGGTTTTATACAAAATACCAGGTATGGCATAACTTGCAAGAGAGTTGAGAATGTTATCTACATTTATCTGATTCCTCACAGTTCAAGACTCCTTTCCTAGTACACACATGTCTTCGGTTAATCAAAATGAATGTCCACAAGGAATTCAGCACAGACTCCTGAATTTTAATAACTGAAAATGGGCTCAAAGCAAAGCTTTCAATTAAAAGTTCCCATGCTCCAGATTAAGATATTTAACCTTGGCAAGCCCATGTGTTTCTGTAGGTCTTCTTAACTCACCTGCTGGCACAGCCGCTGTTCTGACAGCTCTGGCCTGTGCTGCATGGCAGTCACTGGTGTGCTGGCAGCTCGTGGGGCTGTACCCTACGCCAGCTCCGTGCTGCTGCAGCAGCGCTGCTAGCAGGACCCACGCTGGCCAGTCTGTAGGTAACAGAAGATGTCACTTTGAACTGCAGTCATTGCAGTGTAGGTGTGTGTACTCTAAAAAAATTATGACTTCCTAAGAGCTCAAAAATTTCTGGGGATTTTCATGGCAGAAATCTCTTGCTAGTAAGGGGACCTAGTCACCAGCAGTGCTTCTCTCCTGCTCTCTTTCTGTGGCTTGTTGTTTTTGAAGCGTTTGGTCTTTTGTGGCAGAGACTGAGTTTGTTGAGGGGGAGTGGTAGGTCTGTAGCTGGAGGGATGGATACTCCAGCTCAGTGGGTGCTGAGTTGAACGTCTGCTCCATGGTTGCGTATGATATTAGAACTTGATGACCCAGGTAGTTCCTCCCAGGCCTGTGTTTCTATGTCCAACACCCTTTTTGTCCTTTAAGTTTTCCTTAATTTGCCTTAAACCAAGGAGGTCAAACATCTAGTTCAGAGGATCAGGTTTGCTTCCAGTATTTTGTAAACTGTATGACATCTTCTAGATGTTTGGATTTTAATGAATTTCTGGCTTTCCTGACTGCAAAAAAAGCCTTGCAAACGTGAACTGAGTGTAATAAAATAAAAACACCTGCCTGAGGACATTTCTATGCTGCAGTCACTGCTTGGCTTTAAGCCAGCCAGCCTGGGTCCTGATGGCTCTGTAGCCACAGCTTTGCAGGGCACAGCGACTATTCAAGCACACCTTCTGTTTCCCAGGTGGGTTTTACACCCTAACACAAATCCACTTGGATGAATGGGAAAATGTTTCTTAAAGCTTAATGCAGTGGTTTATTCTGGGAGGTCAGGCTAGGCAACCTACACACATGGGGTTGACCACTGTCATCCCCATTAGTACCAGTGGCATGAAGTTATGTGTTACTGCTCAGCAGAATGAGTTGGCAGGCCAGTCCCCTGCCTGGCAGATGTCCCTCCTCCTAGAAAGCAGGCATCTTTGCCTTTATTCCTTCCACCCCTCTTCTTACATCTGGACTTGTACCATGTAGCACAGCAGAACTGGAATGGGCAGAGATCTGCTAGAAGCTGAACGTTAATGCTCTGCTCAAATTAAATGAAATAAAACCATAGAGTGTCATCATGGGTCACTGATTTAAAACAACAAAAAATTCCTAGCTCCTCTCTAAGCCCTTCAGATAGTGAAACTGCTGCTATGAATTCTGCCTCTCCTCAGAGTGCAGCCAAGAAATGCAGTGAGAGAAAAGGGCTGGATCAGGCTTTTGCTTGTGTTTGGAGTGAGCAGGCTAACCTGGAACAAAGTGGCACTTTTTTCCTCGTGTCTTCAGGCATGATGTCAGTGTAGCTCCAGTGAAGTTGATAGACCTACACAGATTAATAGCACATAAGGAGTCAAATCTTCTCAGGGAGGGCTGGGATTGTGTTTTGAGATATGTAAGGCATTTCCATTTTGACCTCTCATCTATTTGGAAGCTTCAGGCAAATAGATAATCCCTCTTCAGACACCTTTTAGGACTATCAATCCATCTATCTAATCAATCTAATTAATCTGTCATACTTGTGCTTATATACCAGTGTAGTACATGATCACCCTTCTTCTCTCTCCCTTTCCAAAAGGTAGGGAGAAGGAAATGTAATTTTCATGACAGGAGAGAGTTTGAATGTGTGAATATTGCTCGTGGCCCCTGAATATGGCAGAGTTTGAAGGCATTCTGCTGTCTTGGCAGAGAGTGCCAGAGCCTCAGGCCAGCTAGCAAGGAAGCTGAGTCTGCTGCTGCTGCCAATGTCAGCTGTTGTTCTGAGGGTTGCAAGTGTTGCGGTAGGTTTTGAGAGCACTAGGAGAAGCTACTGCCCCCCCCAGCATCCTAATGGAAATCATGTTGTAGCTTTTGGGGGGCAACGAAAGCTCTGATCTTCCCAACTACATCTGCTGCTGCAAATTCAAACGTGACCACCAAAGCTAGTGCAGCTGAAATGCAGCTCCCATTGCCTTTGCGTACCTCCCTTCCCTTCACGTACAGCCACTGTCAGCAGGGTACATGTCACTTCTGCTTCAAGCAGGGGAACAAAGCCAATACTGTGCTACAGCTCGCTGAAGCACTTACTTGGCCCCTGTTATTAGAAAGTCTGAGCCCTTCACTCCTCCTTCCAGCTGTCCTCCCTGTGCCCCAGGTGGCATGGCAATGCTCCTATCTTAACACTTCAGGCAGGAAACAGACCACAGAGAGAAATGCCATTTGTCCAAGGTCTTGATGAGAGGTCCGTGACAGAGCAAGGAACTGAAGTCCTTTCCCTGAGTCAGATTAAACTCAAATGATCAGACTTTCTATTTCCCTTCCTTCACCCCCAAAATCTCTTGGTTGTTTTTCCTCACCATGCTATGAAGCTTGCTTTCCATTTTGAACTGTTTGTGCAAACAAGACTTTTTCCCCCCCTTTCTTTTGCTCAACTGTGAATTCAGTCTCGACCCATGCACAAGAAGACTCTCTCCTATTTGAACCAAAGCCATGTTCAGAGGTCTTTATGCTGGCACAGCACCAATCTGCAGGTGGGATATGGGTGGCTCTGTGGGGGCTGTCACCAATGAACCCCAAACTGCCTCTTCCCATCCCATGTTCTCCCTCTTTTCCTCAGGCTTGCTTTGACACCAGCATCACTGGGATGGTCACAAGCCCTTTTGTAGGGAGCAATCTGATGCAGAGAAGGCATCAGTGTCTCACTTAGCCCTCAGCAAGTCCCCTGCAGGCTTGCCTCCTCTCTCCCGCCGGCACAGCCCGTGGCTCAGCAGAACAGCCCTGCGCTAATTAAGCAGCGCGGCACAGCAGGGTGTGTGTTCCTTGGCCATCACAGCCTCCCTTGGACACGCTGCAGAGAAAAGGCTGAAGCTTCGCAATGTTAACCTTCCAAGAACCGCTTTAATTGCCCAGTAATGCACACCCTGGGGTCTTGTAATGTGCTTCTAATATAGAGCATTTAAAATATGAATACTCCAAAACAATGACAAGGAGTTTGGTGCTCTGCTGAGTGTGTCCTTCCACTCTGAAAAATAATCCATGACAAAGGAATATGATCAAAGCGAGGATACCAATGTTTTATGAAATCTGTCAGGGCCTCCTTGGGGCAGCAGGACACACCATTTATTCCCTTAGTGCAACTTCACTCTGTTCTTCCAGGATTAAAAGAACTGCTAGATTGAGACTCCAGATGATTCAGACCTACCTCATCTCCCTCTGATCAGCCCTAGTATGATTTTTTGTTTGAGATACTGTCTAAAGACTCTGCCAGCAATAGTAACAGAGGAGAAACCACAGAGTATGTCAGGCTGTAAGAGAGTTTGGATAGACATGTCAGAGAAGCAAGGGATGTTTCCAATGATCTGTCATTCTTTTAGCAAGTAATTTCTGGACACGTTTAGAAGGGTTTTTTTACTTGCTTATTTACAAGGAGTGAAAAAAAGTTCTGCTTCTCAGAAAGTACTATAGCTTAGCTAATTTTAACTTCTAATATTTCTTTCTATGTTCTTAACCAAATTTTATTAGAGCTTGTAACAACTGTCATACTGGGAGAGATTGGTTTTGTCTGTCCATCTGTATTCAGAATCAGCAAAAGGAATTGCATTAAAACTGCTGAAAATAACAAAATAGAAATCAAACATTGGGAATTCATTATCTAATGCTGAACATTTAAGAAAGTCAAAGGCAGTTGGTTTCAGCTGGAGCTGTATGCAGTATTAACTCTAGAAAGAGTTACTACGAGCCAACTCTGGTAACTCATGATTTCTAGGAATGGATGTGTAATTCACAGTATGATACTATGTACTGTAATGACATTATATGCCATTACTTAAGATAATATTGCATATTAAATTCAGATTGTGAAATGAAGTTCAGTTGCTTTACTGCAATCAAAGATCTATAAATGTCCTGTTGCTGAAGCTTCAGAAGGTTATGTATTAAATCTGTGTATATTCTCCAAAACTCAAAGTAGACAACTTGTGCAAAAACCTCCCAATGGAAAATGAAAAATTGGAATTTACAGTAAGTACCGGTTTATGCCCCTAATTAAACACAAATGCTGTTATTGGAGTCACTGACTGTGATGGAATTAGAACAGGGATGAATTTAGTCCAAAGTGACAATTTCTTTTGGAGAAAAGAAAGGCGTTTGTAAATATCAGCATTTACTTCAAGAAATCAGCACTGCTGACTTGTGTGCCAGGATTTGTGTCCCTTCTGCTTTTGGGAAGGGCTGAGGAAGTGTTCTGCAGTAAGGTTTGTCTTTCTCCAGGGTCTAGAGGCAAGAACAAGCCATCAAAGGCAGCAAGAGGGGATCAAGGTTTTGCTCCCTCTTACACAGCAGTAATCCAGAAATCCTAGGTTTGAGGCAGCAGCGCTGGCTTAGTGCGTATTTCAGTCTTCGTAAGGGTGAGAAGCTTTCAGCAATCCCCAAGTTTAAAGTCGGCATTATTATGCTGCATCTGTTGCTACAGGACCAGGTCAGCTCTGTTCATCTTTCATCTGCTGTTTCATTAGGTGGCCCTGTGTAGGACAGACTCACTCAAAGCCTCTTAAAGCAGCAGCAGTGATGTCTAGCTATCCTGCTGCTTATCACTGTCCCTAAAGGAATCGACCCGGGGGATGCATTGCCATGTTCTGTACTGAGTGTTAAGGTCCTGAAATTCCTCCTCTTTCCTTACAACACTAGTGTTTGGTCATGATTGTAGGGTAAAGGAGCACTGCTGGGGAGGGCCCTTTCATCACCTGCTTCTTCTTTTACCCATAGGATATACCTTCTACCTGAGACCTCATTAGCTTCACTGTGCATTTGATGCCAAAAATTATTTGACCCAAGCCACTGGAGGTTGCACAACCAGAACGGCTCCCCTTTGCTCAGTGTTTCCAGGCACTTTGTCTTGACATAAAACCAGTTTCATTCTTATGAGGGGAACATTTACGAACAGAGCCTTTCACCTCTGGGTCACTAGCTGAAATCTGGCCCTGGTTGGTAGTGACCGAAAATCGTTATCAGCTGACGGTGACTTGGTGAAATGAGCTGGTGAGTCTCATTCCAGATGGACACATCTCAGTAAATACAGTCACAACTGGCACTAACTGGCATTCTCAGCTGAGAGACCGTGAGCTGAAGGGGGAAGGAAATTGAACCTTCCGCTTTGTCCCCTGCCTGGGTTTTTGAAGCATTACGGACAGGCATTTTATACCACCATCGTTTCACAGGCTGCTTTTACTCCAAATGGCTTTTTGAAACTTTGTAGTTTTCATGCAGCATGATTCAGCACAGCCTGATCACCCAGCTCAGTATAATTAGGCTCATCTTATGGTTCCCCTCAGTAGAAGCTGAGCTGTCTGATGCCACCTCCCAGTACGAATGGTGAATCTTTTGTCATATCTCAGTATGAATGGAACCGTCTGATGTCACCTCAGTGCTAACATGACTTTTTATAATATGTCATCTAAGGCTACAGGGGAGTTCTTCTAATCCACTGACTAGGCTACACTACAATAGAACAAAACACAGTATAATTTGTAGGTTAACTTAGACATCCTCAGGCAGATTTTGGATAGACGGATGGATGGATGGATAGATACATTTATACAAAGTATACATACATTATATCACTCTATTGATTTTTAAAAAGTTCCAGGTCTGCCTGGCTATAATGAGATTTTTGAACTTTGTGTTGCGATCAATGAGGGGAATATTATTGGCCTGGAGAATTGATATACCCGCTCTCTGTGGCTTGTTCTGCTCCTGGACTGCCCCTGCCCCCAAGGTGTACGATTCCATCAGACACTTAACCTCTTTTACAGTGTCATCAGGCTAAAAGGAATCTAATAGTGACACGGGACTTGTGCTCAGCACTCTGGCACTATTGCTTTCCTGTCACAAATAATTTATAGCTTTCTATTTCCATCCCTTTGCCTGCACCCCATCCCCTCTTTCTGTTTCTCTGGGCTGGGGGAAATCAATAAACTCACACAACCAGAGTGGCACTTCAGGGGGTTTTAGGGGGAATGTGAGAGAAAAGAAAAAAAAAAAAACAACAGAAAAGAAGAAAAAAGTTACATTATTTGCCCTAGCAGACTACTCAGAGCAGCTCCTCAGCTAGTGCAAATCAGCATGACCTCAGCATCTGGCCCTGAGACCCTCAGACACCTTTGTCTAGGTCCTCAGTAGCTATAGATTAGGGCCCCTGGTATTACTGACCTATACGGGGTGAGGATCTGGATGTCCATCCCCAGCTAGAACCTTGACATTCCCTGTCTCTAGCTACGTCCCAGGCAGCCTCTCTGCTACTCCAGCTACAGCCCAGGCTTCATCACGTGTGTACTGGAGTTTCCTAACATGCTGAGGTGATACGTTTCTTTTCCTAAGAAGGTTTCACTCTCAGGAGTTGCGCTTTTTCAAAAATGCTCTCTCAGTGTCTCTGCCTATGTCTGTCTATGCCATACCATTCACTAGCCACAGATTTGGTCTTTAAAGTTTTGCTAACTTATTCTTCAGAACGAATCTTTAAGGGAAGCTCTCGGGTGGACAGGGAGAATGTGTTATTTGCTTTCACTTTATGGAGAGATCTTTGGGGAGAAGTTAAAGCTAATATAATGCAGGGCTGAGAGTTCCAGAAACTCAAGCTGAAGAGCATCTGCAGCCTTCACCCTAATTGGAGAGGCTCGTTTTAATCTCGGAAATGAATTTGGTCTCTGTGGCCTCCACAGGTCATGGCTTATTTGCCAAGTTCCTTGGTGAGACAATCATTCCCGAGTCACAGATACCCAGCATCTGCCAGCAGGCAGGGACCCTGCCAGTCAAGTACTAGGTGCTAGTGATTTTCTTTCACCACTGACCTCAGCTGGATTTAAACCAGTGACCTAGAGGTTGAAGATTTCATGTAACAAGAAATGGAGCGCTGACAATTACAGTTCAGTTTATTTTCATTCTGAGCTGCATTATGAGCTTTGTGGCATTCACTGAGACATCTTTTTGTGTTCCCATGCTGTGTTCATTCACCACCTGATAAACACCAGTTTTTGCCCTCTTGCCTGGAGCTTCTTTTTCCTGGTGATCTATATCCCATCAGCACTTCCTACAGATGCCTTCTGCTCCCACCTTCTCATTTATGAAGGCTAAGAGCTTTGGGCAAGCCTCCCATCAGTTCAAAACATTAAGTTCTATAGCAGAAAGGTGTTTTGTAGGTACACAACAAAACTAAATCTACACGTTTGTAAATCCAGCAGTGACTCTATTAGCTGCAAAGACTGCCTTGTGATCACACTGGCAGATCAGATCATAAGTGATAATGCAGTTGTTAACGCACAGGAGATCTTAGGTCATTTATTGAGCACCATAGTTATGCAGTGAATACTCAGGTTTGGGGAGAAGATGACAGAGCAAAGCAAATTCTGTGGGAACTAGACAATTAAAATGTTAGAATCAGGATCACAAGAAGGCAAATGAAGCCACTCTGCTGCACCCAGAGCTCAGATCAGGCTTCAGGTTCTGGCAGCTGGGATTGCAGGTGTTCAGAGGCACAGAGAAGTTGCAGTTGAATGCTGAACATGTTTTTCTCTTT
This sequence comes from Antrostomus carolinensis, assembly GCF_000700745.2. Taxonomy (NCBI): domain Eukaryota; kingdom Metazoa; phylum Chordata; class Aves; order Caprimulgiformes; family Caprimulgidae; genus Antrostomus; species Antrostomus carolinensis. Next base: position 28,232 of record NW_010335737.1, read on the forward strand.
TCCAGGATCATCAGAACCAAAGTTCAGCAACCTTTTCACCCAACGCCAGACGGGAGCGGGACAGGTGTGACTGCACCAGGACATACTATCGGTAAGAAGACTGGCATGAGGGGTGGTGACAGGACAAGTGGAAACGAGAATGAAGCTTAGTTGAGGGAACACAGTCTGACAAGCAGATGCTAAGCAGAGCAAAAGAGAGGAGGAGGTGGGGAAAATGGAAGTCAGAGGTTTCTGTTCTTTGTTTCCCTTGTTGCATGGCAGAGAAGGGAATCATGGCAGAAGAACCAGCCCAAGGCAGGGGTTTGCCCAAAATGATTCTGGCTTAACATCCATTTCATGTTCACTCTCTCTCCTTCACCTTCCTAGAGAGAAGTATTTACCACTATCCTGTCTAAGCACCAGTCTTCACCTTTTGTCTCCTTCTTACTCTGACTCTCTTTTCTCCTCTTTGTCCCAATTTATCTTCTCTCCCTTTGCTGGAACTGGTCCATTTCTTAGGGCTAGTAATACACAGACCAGGGTAAGATATTTCTGATGCTCACAACTGAGTTCTTAATTGTTCTAGCTCTGCAGTCAGGTATCCCATGGGTGTATTTCACTGAGAAAATACATTTTCTGCTGGGGGAGATGGGTTTATCAAGGTGAGCAGAAGATGGAGGCCATAATAAAGGGACCAAACATCTTCTAGTCTGTTGTGTTTAAAGGTACCGTGCTAGATGTGTGATGAGGGACTTTCCACTGATGTCTCTGGGCTCTATGGTCTGCTGTTATTAGCATAGTAGTTGCTGTCATCCATTTACGATTCAGAGCAGGAAAAAACATGCAGTATTCTGGTATACTGTGAAATACAGTGGCTTATTCGTAGCCTAAGACACTGTCTTAGATACTGTTGGTTTCTGAGTATCAGCTGCTATACAAGGGAAGTGCTGGTCTACATGGGACAGAGCTGGCAGATAAAATCCTGTACACGAACTGTGAACAGGAACACAATGAAATTAATTGGCCAGTATGGAAGACCATTTCTGTATGCCCTTTTAATCTGGACTTGCTCACTGGACTGGGAATCACTGACCACAGCAGATGGAGTTGGCAGATATTCCCTCTTGGAAAAGTAATGCAATGTCTAGGGAATGCATTGGCTGAGCTGGGACAGTGATTGTGAGTGCTGCTGCTGGAGTCTCTCATTGCTCTGGGATGTACTGGGAAGTGTGGGTCTACATCGGATAGGGCTGACAGGTTCTGCTCCATCCTGGGAGGCTTGTATTGGAGGTACCGATTGATCCAGGTCAGCGCTTTATGAGCTGAATGATGGATAGTGGCCTATAAGAGAATTGAGATATTCTCCCCATTACTGGGACACTCTGGGACATAGTGGGCATGCCTATTGGATGCATAGCTCTACTTGTACTGTACTCTGAAGTTCTGATTGTCATGAAGTGATAATTTCTAATCTGGATGATTTGTCATTTCTGATATACTGGAAACTCATGAGCAATCTTGGACAGCCCTGAGTGGCAGGAAGAGTCTGCCTGTTGGCATTGGTCAGTGCAAAAGGAAGATACTAGATTTTTATTAATCTAGGTTGGAATATGTATCACCAACTCACCATTTGTTCTACTAGGGAACTGAATTTATCAGCCCAACACTGAAGTGTTTCTAACCTATGCTAAGAGGGTAATATTTCAATGAGTGTTTTGGGTGGACACTTAAGAGGCTGGTCCAGCTAAGACAGAACATATGCACTCCTAGTGGAAAAATGCTGAGAGGAAATGATCTGGCAAACTATGGATGGACTAGGAAGTCACTAGAGAATGTAGCCTATGCAGCATTGCACTCAGTTACTATGGCATGCACTGGGAAGGCTGCTCTGAACTGGGATATAACAACAAGGTTTAGCTTCTTGACGGAATACACTTGCTTGTTATTAATGGCCCTGTACTGGAAGGCTGTGGAGCTATGGTATAGGAATGGACTGGCAAAACTGGGATGCAGCAACATTAGCAGTAGAACGAGTACGAGTCCTTCAGTGTGAGGGACTGGGAGACTGCTTAGTGCCCAGGCTTTCCTATGAAACTGGTGGCATGTGTAGCTTTCAGCTGGAGGATCCCTGAGTGCTGTGCTGCTCTCCTCATGGCCCTTTTTTCCCTTTTCCTTTTGTCCAGTGCCCAGCACAGCATCCCCTCCCGTCTCCAGTGCCTCCAATGATCCAGTGGGCTCTTACTCCATTAACGGGATCCTGGGGATTCCTCGGTCGAATGGCGAGAAGAGGAAACGTGATGAAGGTAGGGGGAGGGGAGAAGCTCATCCTCCCTTTTATATTCTTTGTCCCCATGTACAGGCTCCAATTTCAGGCCAAGGTTTGCAGCTGCTCCAGGGGCTAGATCAGTTTTAGCAACAGAGACCAGTTCCCCGCCACTGCCCTGCTGGCTTGGAATGCTCTTCTTCCGAGGCCCTTTCATGACAGGCTGCGTCTCCAGACATCTGCTCGGCAGGCAGAGAGCCATCTCCATTGCTGGAGCTGATCCCAAGTTCATTCACTGCTGGAAACGGCTGGAACTGAACTCCCCAGGTGCCAGCAGGTGCCCGGACTTTGAACTGCGGGTAAACATGGTTTCCCCGACTCACTCGTTTTCAAACAAAATGCCATTGCCATCTCGGAGAAGCACCAGCAATGCGGGAGTTATCTTTCATTCCCCTTGCAAACAAGTTCCTGCCCTGTGACATGCCATGAGCTCCATTAGCTGATGATCATAAGGGCCCAGTTTTCAATGGGTAGTATCTACCACAGCAGAACTGCCATGCTTGCAACAGTCTGAAAGCAGAACAGGAGGTCTTCTCAGTACTGTGTCCCTAAGGTTGTTTTCTAAGCCTTTCACTAGGGCTCAAAGGAATTAGGATTAAGCTATCTCATTTTCCTTCCTACCTGCTGGGAAGGACTCAGGGCAAAGGGAATCCTGAAATATGCCAAAAGCTGGAGCCTCCGGTCCAGACAGACTGAGTCAGGAGGGGTGGGTAAGGTCTTGGTGTTCTTATGGTGACTTTGTAAACTTTTTTCCTTAAATCTTGCGCTTACAATTTTATGTATTAAAAAACTGATGGCCAGGAGCTGAACTTTTCTAAGAGTGGTTCCTGACCAGTTTGTTTGGCTCAGCCCTGCCTTCAGTATGTTGTCTTCCACTGTTGTCTGTTGCGTGCGGTGACCTCTTAGTAGTACAGGTGGCTCAGTGTGCTGCACGTGCTGTAACCTTGAGGCTGTTCGGTGCAAGAGAACATAAAGGTTCTCTGTGATACTTGGTGAGAAAAGAAAGCTCCTCTGAGAGAAATGCTGCAAATTGGTGTTTTGCTATTAATTTTCTCAGCGTTGGTTCAGGTGAGGTTCACATCTGTAAGTCTTTGATCCAAATAAACACAATAACCACAAGAAAAAAAGGCAGTCATCATGACCCCTTTCTCCCTAATACAAAGTAAAACTAGAGGCAGGGACCCAATCCAGCACCTATTAAAGCAAATGGGAAGATTTTTGCTGATGTCATTGGAAATTGGATCAGGCCCCAGAGGAAGATCCATTTCCCAGCTAGATGGCAGTAGGGCCCAGCTAAGAGAAAAGCGTAGCAATGGAAGGGCTGAGTCAGTGCCTCAAAGTCAAAAAATGTCAGGAATAAGAGACTGCAAACACTGCAGACCCCTCCAGCATATCCCATCATTACATATACAGGAAATAGTGACATTTCAAACTGAGTGACAAGTTTCTCTAATAGTTGTGCCAATCTCTTGGCAGTTATTTGGGATTTTTGTGAACCCCTGTTCTCATACGGTCCGGCATGGTGATCACCAGCTCTCAACATGGTGTCTCCATGTCTCATTTTGAAATGAAGCAGTTCAATCTGGCTTTAGCAACCATTCTTTCCAAACACCAGGAAAGACCATCCCACTTTAGATGCAGCCACGCAGCTACTTCCAGCCTCAAAACCTGAGTGTTTTTGGAGCAGTACAATTAAACACAGAAACAACCAAGCAGCCATCTAATACTGTGACACTTCACAGTGATCTATTGACAGTAAGAAAAACTCTCCATATCTGTTCTTAATTCATCCCAGATTTGATTTATGAAGGGCAAGCAATACTCTCTAACTCCTCGCTGTTGGCCAGGAGCCCACATATACCACTAGGAATCAAAAAGGTACCAGATAATCCTGGAAACATTGCTTGTCTTTAGCATTCAGAGTTTTAGGTGGCAGTTACATGACACAGCTGCAACTGCCTTAGAGAACAGCCTTCATCCTGCCATCCCAGATATCTGCTGCAGGGAGATATCATGCTCCTGTCCCAGAAAAACCTCACATGGGACCCCCTGCCAGCTGCCGAACACCCCTAGCCAAGAGTTGAGTTATCTGGACTCACATTGGCCTTAAGAAATACTGAAAGACATCACCACTTTGCAGGGTTGAGTCCTAAGGCTAGAAGGGTCCAAGGGGAGGTTTTGCATAACCAGTGACCTGCAGTCACTCCTGGGCAATCTCCCCTTTAGCAGTAAGGGCTCTGATTGTTCCTAGCCGAGATGAGGATTAAAAAAGACAGGCAAGAAATCCAGTGCAGGCATTTCTTCCATGCCCATGTTGGATATATACACCTTCTCAATATTTCCCAGAGATTCTGAGCACTGTTTTGTTGCAGTTTCCTAACTGCAGGGTTTATTCTTGTGTTGAAAAGCCCTTATGAGCTCCCAATGCACATCTACTTTCCCAGCATTTTGGGGGTGGTTCTTCCCTAAAGGAGGCAGAAGAAGCAGCACTGTTCTCTCTTTCTTTCCACTCTGTTGCATCAGCTCTGCTGCAAGGATTCCTCAGGAATCAGAGGAATCCTTGCAGCAGAGGAACGCAGTTCAGTTCAGCAGAAAGAGGGAAGTACCAAACTGCTCATGAATCCCTGGTTCTGAAAACCTTGTTAGCAACCTCTGTGATTGCTGGGGGAAACAGGGTGGGAGAAAGACAGAGAAGCCTCTATCTGAGCACACCCCCTCCCCAAGGTCCTCCTTGTTGCAGCTGGTGCCGACATTAGACAGTAGCACAGATGATTAAGAAGAGGAGAGATAATTATGTGTCAAGATGATATAGCAGAACTCCCGAGTTGGACAGAAGGAGCCAGACGGATGCATGAGGTGGGCTCAGCGATGGACGCTGACAGCCAGGTGTGTCCCTCACAGGGAGTGGGAGAGAAGAGGGAAATCCCAACCTACCAAATGTGCCGGTTGCAACTGTAAGGTGGCCTGGGAATACTATGGCATTGAGAGCAAGCTAGCAGGGAGGTAGCTCTTGAGTGTCTACTAGTCACAACAAGGAGCTGTCAGATCACAAGTCTTTCCTCAAAACTCAATGTGTCTTCCTCATATGAGTGCCTAGGAAGGATGGTCAGGATTTGCCCTGTTAAGACCGTGTATTCCTTTTGTTTCAGTTTGTGACCAGTGATTGTAAGCCCTCTGACTTCAGTGACAGATTAGAAAAAGCAGAGTTGGTCTCCTATGACTTTTTAAATAATTTGGCTAAAAAAGTTCACCACTGCTTGTGTAGCACAGTGTGTGCCATTTCTTGCAGTCTATGGGCACAGCCAATTTTGTAATTTCCTTCCAACCTTCCCACCACTTACACCCACCATCTTCCAGAGGCAGAAGTGGCCCTGCAGCATGTAATGACTTTCTCAAGACCCCTAAGGGTCTTGCAGTATCAAGCTGCATCTGAAAACAGGAATTCCTGGCTCTTCACGATCCTAATATTGTACTGTGATGGAAGGCCAAGCTCAGCAGGGTCATTGTCATACTAAGGAGCAGCAATAAACAGTCCAGAAGGTTACAGGGAAAAAATAACATGCAAATATTTCTGTTGTTCCATAACCCCCTGATTGACAGCTAAAAGGATGAGAATTGAGGTGACCCAGAGACGCTAACAAAAAATTAGTATCCCTCATATTGTAGTCCTGAGCACTGTATAAAGAAAAAAAGGAAGAGATGGGGAGAAAGACAAATGAATAGATGGATAGATAGACAAATAATTAGATAATATGAAAACAGTATTTCAAACTGTTCCCTGCACACCACAGCACCTCCAGTTGGGTAAAACTTTTGGGATCTTTACAAAACTAGTCTTAAAAGAAATAGCTCTTTCTCTCCATACCAGGCCACAAACAGACTTCCTCTATAGACCCAAATTCTCATTTGGGATTCATGTTCCAGTGAGGCCAATGATGTAACAATCTCACCATTATTAATCTTGGTCCCTGACAATGTCTGTAGTATTTGACAGCATTAATGGCAATAATATCTGCAGTGCCGACAATGGCAGAGATAATATCCCCCAGTATTATCGGCATTAGCAGGGATCATATCTGCAGCCTGTTATTGGCAGGAGCAGACGTAATGTGTCCAGTATTATTAGTATCAGTAGTAATAAAACCCACAGGCTTGTTAGCATGATCAGTGCTAATATCAGCAGTGGGTTTGTGGGAGAGGAGGGGACGGAGTGATTGCTACTGTAAATGGCAATAATACTCAGGCTGTTTGCAGTAAAGGAATCCCCAGCAGAGATGGGGGAGCAGACCTGGAAAGGCAGAAGTTCCTCCTTTCTTTTCTTCACCCGTCATTTTGATGATTACATTGATTTACATTGAAGTACGTGATGCAGGGATATGTCAGTGCAGGGGGCTGATAAAGGGTCATCCACATTTTGGCAGATCTGGCGGTTTTTTCCAAAGAGCATTAGCTGTATGAGTGCAGGAGGTTCACTGTACTCTTCAACACAGAGTTGAGCTATGCAGAACAGGATGCTGCTTACTAGCAGTAGGAGCATTTGCACTCTTCGTCCTGTAGCTGCAGGATGGGCCGCGTAACTGCACCTCTCGTGGATGCTGCACACATGATTTTCTTACTTTTATTTACCACAACACCCTCTCCTGAGAAGCTCTGCTTTTGTTACAGGTGGTTTTCTCTTCCCTTGCTTCAAATGGGAGAACTCTGACTGCAGGGCAAGGGTTTGACAGTGTTCAGCCTGGGGATTTTCCTACCTGGCCATGATCTCGTTTTCCTACTGGGAAAATAGAAATGCCTCATTCAGGGGGAATGTGAGGCAGGGAGATCTGCAACAGTCCCCATCCTGAAAGTTGTTTTTTTAGATACTGCCCTAGGACACAGACTACCCTGAATAAAATTTGGAACTCAATTGTTTAAGTGGAAAGTAGTGCAGAGAGATGTGTAATTTGTTTAAGAAGGTCTGTGGTTTAGAGCAGATATACAGCAGCTGAGTGTGCCACTGCAAGTATGATCCCATTTGTGTTGTTCAGAGTGGTAATGATAGTGTAATTTGGAAGACCGGGTTGTGACATTTGAGGTGACTTTGTGTTATTGTCAGTGGCATCAATATGTGTTTGCAGGCAGTGTGGCTGTGGTTATCGTGCTGTTGTAACTGTATCACTATAGGTTGTGGGTTTGTGACGAGGTTAGCTGTATCACTGCTTGCTATGCTGCCCCATTACACCCTTCACAGAGGCAGCTGTGAATTGTCTCTGGTGGTGTCTCCATCATTGCATGCCATAAAGTTGTTTCAATGTGGTAATTGTTGGTACCCCGCTGCAGACTGTACTGTACTGTCACTGAAATTCATATAGTTGTTACTGCAGCTGATGTAATTTGTTGACTGACAACAGACTGTCACCTGGCCATGACAGTGAAGTCAATATGATTATGTCACTGCAGCACTGCATTGAGAATTGTGTGCTTTCATGAAGTATGACCATGTTGTTCCACAGCATACTGGGGTTGTTTTGGGACAGGCAGTGTGCTTATGCTGTTGTCTGCAGTATGATGATGCTTTACCAGTGCTGTAGTTGTACTAGGGCAGAGAGGTCTAGCCCTTAACTGTCCTGTATGGAAATACATTTGTTTTCCTATGCTGCCTGCATACGTTTGCAAAGAGTATGTGTGAGTCATTCCACTTGACTGTATCATGGCACCTGATGTATGTTTATCTCTGGGTGTATTAGGTGTATTTCTGTTCTCCCAAAACTGTTGTGTCATTGAAGACAACAGAATGCGTTTGGACCTCTGCAGGTGACACAAAAGCACTCTGTGGTGTGTCTGCGTTGTTCCGTGCTGTGATTTCTTGTCACCACAGCTGATGTGTTTGCATTATTCTATATGACTGCTTTATTGCAGGTCAGCAATAGTCTTAATGACACTGGAGGCACATGCAGTTACGTTGCCTCAAGTGCTAACCCCATGTTCTAACCATCACACACAGTTGTGGGGCACACACCCAGCAGTTTATGGCTGTGCATGTGGGGTGAGCAGTTTTTGCAGTGTTTCACACTCTGACAGTGCCTTCCTCCTACTTTTCCTGGGACTGTGTTGTTTCATGCAGTGTGGCTCAGTTTCCAGTGCAGTGATGGTGTATCACTGCAAACAGCAGCAGACACACGGGACATCCAGACTCATTGGGTCTATACGCATATGTGTAGGTAACACTCCCTCCCATTCTAGATTAAAATGGAAATTGAAGAGGGACTTTATTCTCAGCAGCACCCACTTCTCCCTCCTGAGGGTCTTTGGCTGGTGAGACTCGTAGGAGGGCATAAGAAAGGCTCTTGCTACTTATCCTGCACATCTCTAAATAAACTGCAGGAGGCTGGTCAGAAAAGGGACAGTATGTGTGGAAAAAGAGAGGAGAGGGAAACTGGATAAAGGAGAGGGCAATGAATAAGCAGCACAGCACTGTCAGAAATGTGGGCTGGTGCACCATGAATCTGGAGGTCAGTCTGTAAGCAAGAGAGACAGTATATGCGTGTGTGCGTGTGTGTGTGTGTGTGTGTCTGCACACATCCTGAGGCTTTGGGGGTATGCGTTGCTCAGGATGACTTCAGGTAAGGGAGAGTTAAAAGCTTACATCACAGAAAGCAGTTTGGACAGAGTGCTCTGCTTCTAAAGCTTATAGTGCTGCTTAGTTTGGCAGGGTTTGGTACTACCTGAAGACAAGCTGGTCTGGCTTCAGCTGTATTTGTGTGTGACTCTGTGTATTTGTGTCTCTACGAATGCACGCCTGTTTGTTTTTTGTATTGCTGTGTTAGGATTACTGGTTTCTACTTGTCTGTGCTTATGTACTGGGGTGAGTGGCAGGTTGGACCCGTATTTTTGTGCATGCCTATGGAGAGCTGGAAAATGTGTATGTTAAGCTGTGTATAATATTGCCTAGGAGTATGCATACTCTGGATCATATGGATGTCTGGGCATGTACGGCTCAGCATTAGTGCTATGTATTTCTATGAATGCCAGGTATTTGTATTCACATTTTGAACATATATGTGAATGTTGTATATTTGTATGTATATTCTGTGTGTATGTGTTGTTACATACTTGGAGTATCACTGTATCTTTGTGGTTGCTGGATATGAATATGTAGCCTGTTAGTGCTGTGCACTTCTGTATATAGTTTGTACAGATGTGTATTTGCATTGGAGTAATATATTTGTGTGTGTCGTGTACATATGTAACAGTTGTTCTTGCCTGTGTGAAGGTTGTTTGTTTATGTAAATAGTTTGTATTTGTTTACATGATTTAATTTTGTATATGTGAATTTAAGGAAATTCCTTTGAGTTCCAGGTTTTTGTTTAGTTAGTGTATGTACATTTTTGTAAGTTATTTGTCTATTCAGAAATTACATTTAATTGACATGCACCTGCATTAGTACCTCCTTGTGTCCCAGTTTGCATTCTTGTGTCTTTAAATGTTATTGGCTATTATGTTTTGTGAGTCTTACTTATGCTTAGAGCATTTATTTAAGTTTATTTGTGTGAGTGCTGTGCACGTGGGCTTGTCTGACTGTTTATTTATGGGTATTTAGTTTGTGGTTAGATCTTCTCCTTCCACTTTTTGACTCATTCCTGGGAGGGGCTGTTGCAGCTAATGTGTCAGGAGGAATCAGACAGGTACAACTCCTCCCAGTGTCTCTCCAGGCTCTGCATTTTCACCTGTGCAGAGGCTGCTCCCTCGCTTTGCTGGTCCCTGTCTCTCTCTGGATCGAGTTGTACACTGGTTCTGCTCACATTCACGGAGGTGACTGTTGCATATTTTCTTGGATGTAAAGAGTATGGGAGTCAGAGGGAGCATGGTGCCTGGATCCATGAGGATCCCAGGTTAATGCACAGCGGATGACAGAAGATACTGCAAAAGGTATCCAGAATAGCTGGAAGTGTGCAGGCAAATGGTGTTTTTAGAGGGTTGTTGGTGACATGGCAATGGACATAAGACTGGTATAACAGTGGATCAGGGTGCCATGACAGCGGGAGATAGGGACGACACTGTTTTGGGGTCAAGTGACATGGCAATGAGACATAAGGTCAATACTGCTGTGGAATCCAGGTGACTTGGCACTGAGGCACAACAGGGATCAAGGTGGCATGCCAGGGACCGAGGCTGATCTATTAGAACAGGGAAGGTGGGGAAACCTCCATCAAGGATCAGTTGAATAAGGCAAAGGAGAACAGGAGGAGCAGGCTGAAGAAGATCTGAAGCAACTCAATGGACCTGTATGGTGGCTGTAGGAGCCAGGCCACCGGGAGTGTGGGACATGCAGTGTCTCCACGAGATCAGTTGCATCCTGGTGTGAAGGGCTGGGGCAGTCTGTTAGCAATGGCTGTTTGCATCACAGTGATGGAGAGCAGGGATAAGATAGTGATGACATCAGGTGATGGACACATCCTGTGATGGTAGCCATGGACCATAGGGACTGTGTGGGCAGGGGCATTCTTCCCAGTTGCTGGAAAAACAAAGAACCTAACGGGCAGTAAAACAAAAACAAAGGAGACTTGGAAGCACCTGACAGCCCTAATTCATCACAGCCCAAGATTTTTTTTCCCCCCTCATGTTCCCATTATATTTGTTTGTAAAAGTGGAAATCAATTTTGAAGGTAATTTTCTGGAAAGAATGGAAGGGAGGTGGGAGGGCCGGATAAGGCAGAGATGGCAAGAGGAAAAAAAAATTTAGGCCAGGCACAGCCCAGGGGCAGCTCTTGGCAAGGTGAAAGAAAATTGCATATTCAATCTCCATCCATGAATCTCCCTTGCTGCTGCCCGCCTCCTGCTCGAAAACAATGAAGGTTTTCTCCCCTACGCTGCAAAACGCCTGAGTATCAGCACTCACTTTAACTTCAGGGTCATTAATTCACCTGATTATTGCAGGAGAGGAGAGGGTTGCAGAGGCATCCGTTCTAAAGAGCCCTCCCTTAGCTCATCCTTTGATTAGTTTGGGGTGGGGGGAGTTGAGATAATGTGTTGTCTTGGACTCAGTTTAAAATGGGAGGGGTTGAAGAGGGGGTGGAAGGAGGTAGAGGTGGAAAGGGAAAGATGTGGCCCGGCTTGTTGTGGAAGGGAAGGTTGGAAAGCAGTCGTTCTTGCATCCTTCTGCTGTGGTGTTATTGCAAATTAAAAGTAGCATGTTCCACTCCATAGCTATCTTTCAGGGAGAGGAGGGGCATGGGTATATGTCGGCATGGGGATGGGGGGGGATCTTATCATTGCTTCTTCAGCAGCCCCAGCGTAGTGTCACCCTGTGAGGTGACATTTGAATTTACAATTCCGCTGAGAAAAGCCATTAATTCACAAATTAACATTTCTCCCTCTCTCTCTCTCTCTAGCTCTCTCTCCCTTCCTCTCTCTCTCTCTCTATCTCACATGGATGTGCAAGCAATTGAAAAGACAAAGGAAATAGCCTTAAGGAAGAGACTTTACTGCTACTCTGTCTGTGCAGAGATTGCTACTACTGCTTCTAGATAGATAAACCAATTACCTGAGCTGCTCTGTTCATGGCAGCCTGCTATTACCTCCTTTTGTAGAGCTGACTCCATTGCTGGATTACACTGTGCGTATCTCATTAATGTAAACCAGCACGATACTGGGCACTGTCCCTGACCCTTCTTGCCAGAGCCCATTGCTCTGCAGTGGAAGAGAGAACTGGGAGAGAAGTCGAGAGCAGAGGTGATGGTAGGCACAATGTACTTCCTAATGCATAGGGACCAGGCCACACAGAGAACCTGCTCAGAACACCTGTGCTGAGCTTAGAGGAGATGGGAGCTCCCCGTTTACAGAGGAGATTGCGTGACATGTCTTGGTGAGCACTGAGAGTGCTGCACAAGAGGCCTCATGTGTAGGCACCACGTATGGGCAGCACCTCGCAGCTCCATTCTCAGCATTACCCCAAGATTCCTCAAGGTGTAGAAATGGTAGAAGGATGCAGAGGTGTGAATGCAAAAGCTATGGGCAGATGTAGCTGACTGCAGCCAGGAGCCAACTCACAGAGTTACATGACAAACCTCAGAATAAGAAGCAAAAATAAGCACTGTAGCTTAAGGACCAGGAAGGCCAGATTTCTCTGTAGTGCAGCTTCACTGAAAGCCAGTCAGTGAGGCCTGTGGAGACATTCTTGTCAAAGACAAATGCTGGACGCTACTTTCACACAGACCCCAGTCCTGTTCCAGTTCCCTTTTGTTACTCTCTCCTTCCATGCTCTTTCTCATAGGCTTACTTCTGCTATCACTGCTGCTAGGGATGCTTGGACAGCACACATGTACAGTACACACGCACTCAGCCACACGCTGATGCCACCCCAGGCACACGTCTGTGACACTAGCAGCCTGCCTGTGTGTATTCATACCCCTGCAGACTTGGCTTTTCCCCTCCTGCTCTGCTGAGATCCCTTCCAGTGGCTCCAAGCCTGCCTGCTGGGGTGCACACTGGCAGGCAGCTTTCTGAGCACCTTCTGGCGCTCTCTGCAGACAACCTTATAGCCCTTTAGCCTGGTCACACATCTACGTGATTTGCATAAAGACTTGCATGCTAGTCTTTGCTCACTAAGCATTCTACCTATGTAGAATTGGACAGAAAACTTCACCAATAGGTTTTTCACTCCATAAGTGTTTGATAGGCTCCGTTTGAGCCATTCTCCTAACTTTCGTGACAGGCAGAAGCTTGCAGGGGGCAATTCTTCAGGTAAAAGAAAAACAGATCAGAACTGCTGTTTCTGGAAGCCTGGTCTCCATACTCAGTGTATGGAGTATGTGCCTTTCTTTGGCATTGCCTTGGCTCCTTAAATCTTCCTAAAACTTATCCTCTTAACAAGAGCATCTGCCTCTCTGACATTCCCTGTGCCCCACACCGTGCGCAGCACATGGCCGGGGAGCAGCATCCCACAGCCGGCGCTGGAAGACGGATCACGATCAGCGGAGGAATCGGCAGGCGGTGCCAGTAATTCAAACCATCCTGACCGTTCAGTGAACCCGAACCTGCTGACCTTGACAGCACTAGACAGCAGCGGGCTCAGGAATCCCAACCTTTAGAGAGGCGTCGGCGGAGGATGGCTCCTGCTCTCTCATTTCCTTTCTCTCTCTCTCTTTCCACTCATCCTAGCAGCCAAGGGGGCCCAACAGTCAATCCCCAGTGCACCAATTAGCTCCTAATTTGGCTATGTCTGTACTCCCAAGTCTACGTCAATGTAATGTTAAGCATTGCTTGCCGTTCATAGATGGAAATCATTCCCATAGAGGGGTGTCTTATTGTGCTAAAGGAAAACACTAAGCACCTTGTTCTCAGTCAGGGCTAGAGAGAAATGTCTCCTCCAACCAAACTAGGGGCTGCTGCTGTTTGGAAGGAGAGCAGGAGGTCTTTTCTTCCCTAAGTGACAGCATCAGATCCTCCAGCCTTGTTTCACTGGATCCCCTGGGGAAGCAACAAGATCTCACCAAGCTGGTGAGGATCGTGGCAGGAGAGATGAGGGGCAGGGAGGTGACTAGAGTGGAGGGGAGAGAGAGAAAAAAACCAGTGTGCTTAATTTTGTCACAAGAACTTGCATTAAAGAAAAATGCAGTTTGTGAACATTTTGAGACCCTTCCAGGGAATACTGGATTTCCTCCAGCTACCTCTGTGGCTGCCAAGCAAGACCTGAAACGAACAGCATTTTGTGTTCACCTCCAGAGGTTAGGCTAAGCTCTAAGACCTTCCATATTGAGGATAACTACATTAACAGTAGATGGCCTGAAAGAAGCAGTTATCTATCGAGACATAGCAAACATGTCTGTCTGTCTTCTGTCTGTCTCCATCCATAATTCTTTGAAGGTGATTTTTGCATGCATCTGAAGGTGATTTTTGCATGCATCTATCAGATAAAATAAAGGACACTTTGAATAGGTGTCAAATGCAATTCATGTTCATTTTAAGGCCCTTTAAACTGTCAGAGTTTTGTCAAGGGGCCTAAAAATAATGCCTAAGTCCACATTTCTCCTTTGCTTTTCCTTCATCCACCCAAACATCCTACTGCTTACATTCCATCACGTTCAAGGTATAAAATCCTCTTCCCACACAGGTCAACAACTACATGAAAATACACAGGAGCACAGTGCCAGAACAGGAGCTAGGTCATGGGTATCACTGTTTCCATTTGGACATGGAGTAGGTCAGGTTTTCTTTCTCTCACTTACTCTGCCTTTTTTGGGACCTCAGATGTGTTGTTCGGCTTTTAAGCTAGGGGATCTGCATTGGAACAGGTTTGTAGGCATCTGATTAAACCTTAATGAGGTGGTTATTGTGTATGAAATGTCCATCAAGTCTTGAGTGCCTCTAGACCTCTCTCAGATGCTTTATAAAAGGCTGTTATAAAGGACAGGTACATTTCCATGCTTGGTTTCTCAAAGGAGCTGGTTGTTTTTTGCTTTGGCTTTTGGCATCTAGTGTGGGATGAGGTAGGCCTTGAACACAAGGGTTGACCTTGCAGGCAGAACAGAACTATTCTACAGTTTGGTACAACTTTATGAAATCCCAGTGAATTAAAAAAAATACCCCACTAGCTAATGCTCAAAGATACCTACGTCTCTGCACAGCCCTCTCTTGTTTGTGAAACTGATTGCTACTCATGACTGGCCCTCCTCTTGTTTGGGGACTACCTCTTACAGTTTGGAACGTATCTCTGACATACATCTTATAGAGGTCATATCAGTATAGGACCCTTCATATATCAGTAAGGGCCTTTACATGAGTTCATGCAGAAGGATTCCAAATTACTCGACTAATGATTTATAGTTATAGGAATGAGCATTCAGAAGAAGAGTTTGCATGGTGACAGTCCAAACAGATTGCAGCATATCGCAAGTCTGTAGCTCTTTCATTGCATGGCATTTTGCAATTACCCATCTTGTATAATACATTGTTTATTAACCTTCCCATTCTGAAGATCTCATTTACTACTGAAATGTGGCTGACTCTCGGGTGGACCATGGCAGATGTTGAACAATACAGAGCATCAGGAGTGAAATTTTGCTGTGCCATGTCCAAATGAAACCACAGGAGAATTAAGATATGCTGTGGGTAATCACTCAGGCTGGATTTTGTTCAGGACAGCCAGGTTAATGTCTGCACTCTTGCAAAAAATGCCATGGGAATTTTAATGACTCTGAGTGATTGGAGTCTTTGTTTTATGGTACGTCAAAAATGGCAGCTCTGAAAACACTCTGCTTGAGCACTGGTTTACTGCTGACTCAGAAGAGCTTCCAATAACATGATTCACTAGCATCTGGCTCAGGGGCATGCACAGCCTTCTTTGACTTGTGAGGTTAAGGCAAATGTGTGTATGAGCAGAAAATAAGGTGGAATGAAAGGAAGGGAGAGTCTAGAGCAAGGGAAATGGAAGGAAAAGAGTTATTAAGGGGCATGTTAGTGGGGAACCAAGTCAATGGAACCCAGCAGGCTAAAGAGGAATTAATATTTTCTAGACTGTGCATTAGAGGTGTCCATGGCCTGATCCAGATCTGCTGAGCCCTAGCGCTGGTGGCCTCTCAGGTGCCAGTGGAATCTCAGGGATCTCCCAGAAACTGGGAGATGGGGCTGGATAGGGACAGCGCAGCTCTGTGCTCCCTCCCTTGTCTCAAGCGGTCCTGATAGCAGTGTTGATTTGCATGTCAGGCAAAGCGCTGCTTGAGAAAAAAAACCCTTCGAGTGTGGCGGTGTCAGCGCTCGCTGTTGTTCGACAGTGTAAAATTAAATTAATAAAGCCCCCAACACAGGAAAACATAACAGGAAATTAATGGCCTTTACTGTCGCTCTGATGCAGTCATTTGCAACCCTGCTTTCCGCACCAAAGACTTCATAAATGCAAGCAGTTTCTCTAAACAAGCATAGTTAGGGCTGCATGCGATGTAATTTTTTGCGTTGCTTCTGTTCTTTGGAGCTAACAAAAGCCACCCTTTTTATGTGCTCACCAAGGGGGATCCGGCCAAGAAGTAGCTCCCCAACAAATGGGCGTAGGAAGATGAGAGGAGGGAGCTAAATCATGCCAATGATGCTAAGAACATCTTCTGCCCTGGCAGAGGGAACAGCATAGCTCCTGGCACCCTGTTATCCTGGGGCAGCAGCTTTCCCCAAGGGCTCTGCAGTAAAGGCAGTGTTGTGGACACCACAACAGCATAAATCAGGATAACGCTTCTGAGAATGTGTAAATCAGGATGTGTAAATCAGTATATCCACTGAATGCAAGAGACTTACAGATTTACACTAACTAGAGGATCTGTCCTGCTGTGTGACAGTGCTGCTTGCTACTCCAACATAAACAAGGCAAGTGTACTGGGACTGGGAGACACCTGCATTTCTATCTGGCTAACAGTCAACCTAGTAAGAGATATTGGACCCACACTCTGTCCCTCAGTACAATGGTATAAATCCCCAGTGCCTCTTCTGAGGTAAGGGAATTGTTGTGGATTTACAACAACCTGACTGAGAGCAGAATATGCCTACTCACCTCCAGCATACCCAAAGGTTACAAAGCTGCACTGGCTGCTCACACGGAAGCCACCAGCTTTGACTACCCAGGCTAGCACGCTGTGTCTGCACTACCACACATGCTGTAATACATGTTGTACACGTCTGAGGCAGCTACTTGCAGCCTAAGACCTGGAAAGGCCTTTACTGGTGTATTCAGTAAGGCTGGATGTGCTGATTATTACTATCTAACGCACAAACCTGAGTCTATACAGACTTAGTTTCCCAGATGCTCTGGGCTGAATTTGCAATCATACGCTTAGATGCTGCAGTAAATACATATGATTTTCATACGCATACACACGCTCACTTCCTTAAATGCACATTTGCATGCTCCCATGATAATCCGACGGGTCCAAGTACACACTTCATTACACATTTGCACACACAATTCATTTCATTTACATTCTCATTGAGCATTGCCATTTTGCTCATGTAAGCCCTGCATTAAAGCTGCACTGCCCATCCCTGCTCCATCTGAGATACTCTGTCATACGCAACCCCTGTGCTAAAAGCGCTGTCGCTCCCCAGCTGTCAGGCACCCGCACACATCTCACTCTTCCTCGGTCAGGCATGCTCACTTCCCTGGGTGAGCAGCCGCCTTTGCTCACCGACTCCTCATCTGAACTGTATCCTCACTTCAAAACATAAAATCCCTTTGTTTCTGAGCCTTTCTGCTCTGAACCTGAGCTTGTAAGTAACAAATACACACAGTTTACACGTTGCTGACACACTTAAATTACACAGAGACACACGGACCAGCACAGTACCATCAATTTGCATACTCAGATTTAGGCTTATGGATTCACTTGAGGCAAATGGACATGGGAATCTGAACAACTGCAGAGTTCACAAAGGCTGATACACTTCCTTGAGGTGATACTCCTCCAGCACTCATCTCCCACTGTCTCTATCTCTGCAGGATGCTGTACGTAACCCAAACATGTACTGTATCTTCTTTCACTATCACAGTGTAGAACCCTGATAACATTTCTTCTCTGTGCACTCCTGGACCTTGCCAGCCACTTCCATGCTCTGTCAGCTGTATCCTGCACTCACTTGGGATCCTTTCCACCTGAATTTGAGGTTCATCTTTCTCCCCACCAGTTCAGTTATCCCAGTCAAAGTCCTGACAATTCTCACAGCACTACTATGTGCTGAAATACAAAGATGAGTTTAGAGATGACGCTTTCTTTCACGCTGCTCCAAAGGCTGCCAAAATTCTCCTGGAAGGAAATGTAAACCAAATTTTACAGCCTTCCTTTTCCAAATCCTACTGAGTAGGGCAAAAAAGTTACAGAGGTTAAAAGATCACCAAATTAGGGCTAACAATCCTTGCCCTTGACCCTACCATGGGGAGTACAGTATCAGTTTAATAATAATAGAGGATGCAAACGGAGTCTCTAGAAACATTGTGATAGCCAGTCTGGATCAGCTTGTGCAGACCAGGACATCAGTGCCAGACAGTTCTGACCGTGTGAAAGTGTGTGATCCGCTCCCTCAGACAAGGTCTTTGTCCCTGATCTCTCCCTTGGTTGGGGGTCAGTTCAGACGTGGATGCAGGATGTCTGCTGTGCCCAGCAGGAGCTCGATGCCAGGGTTTGAATCCCAGGTCCGATAGCGCTGGGCTCTTTCCTGGACCTGTGCCGAATGCAGCGCGAGGGTCTGCGCAAGGCTGGCTGCCATGAATGACAAGCGCTGGCTATCGATCGCGTTCTGAACTCGGCCCAGCCGATAGAAGGTAATTAATGACTCCATTTGCCTCAGTACCGAGGAGAACAATTGAGTTTGAAACTGCAACAACTGGCAGTGCAGGGAAAGGCCCCCCGGGACGTCCAGGAGAGCTGCCTGACAGGCCCGGGCTGCGCGGGGACACGGGAACACATCAGAGGGGGAAAAAAGAGAAGGGAAATTGGATAAAAGGAAAGAGCAGTCTTAACACAAAGGGTGACTTGGGAAAGGGCAGCGTGTGTAGCCACAAGTGCCTGGAGGGTGGGACAGGGCTGCTCTGGGTTAAGCACCCAGCGGGGATGGTGACAAAGGCAGGCTGCAGGAGAGGACAAGGTTGACTCGCTGGCACAGAGGGATGGCGTTTCAGCAGCCAGCTCAGCACCACTGTGTTAGCCAGATGCATTTCCCTCTGAGGCTTTGACAATTAGATGGGTTCTGCTGTGTCACCTGGCTGGCAGTTCTCATGCCAGTCACATTCGCTTTTATTATGACTGTGATTTTTGTTGGTAGTGCTGCAAGGTCCCAGCTGAGATCTGGCCCCACGAGGCAGCAGGCAGACACGTCATAGGGGCGGTAAAGGCCTCTGCCCAGAAGAGAACAGTATCTCCATGTTTGTGTGCCACCAAGCTTCTCATGACCCTCTTACATGTTTCTGTGATACAAAGGTCTTCCTATGTCAGCAGTACTTATGAATTATTTGAGGTGGCCCCATCCCACCCTGAGCAAGGGTGCTCTCTGTCACCTGTAGCCAGGAAAGTAACTATTATGCTGCTTTGTGCTACTCGTACACGATGGTGTCTTTGTGGCTTCCAGACCTGGGAATGTCTCTTTGTTTTGGAGTTATTTAATGGGCATATTCCCTGTGTCAGAAGCAGTTAAGGTTGTTCTTGTGTCCTCTGGCACAATATTTCCTTGTTTTCTGTCAGAATACTTCTGTGACACCCGTGGAGCATTTCTGTGTCTTGTGTCAAAGGTTTACGCTGAACATTGGGTGTGTATGCTCCCTCTGCAGCCCCTCGGGAGGAGAGATGTTTCCTGTCACATGTGCAAGGCCAGTCCTGATCACACTGACAGCAACTGTGTGCTCTTGTGAGGGACACAGCGACTGAGGCCATGGTTCACCTCTCAAGCTGTTTGTTAAGATCCTTCTGATTTAAGAGAGAGGTGTCCCTATGTCACAGTACCACAGATTTTCCCTCACCAGTGAAAATGGAACTAGGAAAGGTGATGGTGCTTCCCAATGGTAAAGCTGAAAAGATGGTGCAGTTACCTAGGTGGCATCCCCAGACTCAGCCTGCAGCTGAAGCCTTGCTTTGCCACAGCACCCCTTCCAAGAGCTGCTTTCTTGGCAAATGCCCATCCCTTAAGCTTTTACTCCTAGCACAGTTCTTCATCAGTTGAAGCGACTGTTGTCCACCACAGTGCCATTCCTCATGGGATCTGCTAGCCTTTCCCAACAAAAATTTTCCCCATGAGCCCTCCCTTCATTTTCACCTGCAGCCCTTTGATGGACCCCATCTCTTCCCCAAAGTCCTCTCTGCTCCTTACTGCCACATTTGCTCATACTCACACAACTGTCAGCTCCCATACTTTGTGTATTACAGTATTTGAGGCTTTTCCTGATAGTCCAGCTCAGAGAGTCACGTGCTTAGATAATAAGAATGACAACTTTGATCTAAAACCAGAGATAAATGTCTTTCCCTTGCAGTTACAGGGAAAAAACCGAAAATGCATCCTCTATAGGTTTTGACATCAAAAAAACAAACACAAGGGATTTACAATCCTTTGGTTTTGAAGAAAATACAATGATCTGTGACTGTGAACATCTCAGTGTTAGCAACACAAGACATAAATGTGTATTTCAGGATCATCTCTGTGAAACTTTCTCTGCTTCGAAAGTAAAATCCATATGCACAGCTCACATTATTGCTCTGTGAAGTTTGGGATTTGTGTGCCCTACCACTATTAAGACCAATACTACTGCAAGCTGTTTAGACAAGGTCCACCTCAAGGTAGCCTACAGGCCTCTGTCAAAAGTTTATTTTCTTTTGCAGATTTTAAAGCCCAGGCCATGGCAGAGTGCCCCCCCTCCATGTCCAGAACTTCCACCTAAAGAATTGCCTTTCTCCTTACAACTTTTCCTCCTCTCCCTATTTATTTGCTTGCTTTGATCATTCTGAAGTCTTATCTAACCCAGTTCCTCCCCTTTCTCCTCCCTTCATCCCTTTCTTTCATTCTCCACTGACTATACAGGTCCCTTCTTATCAGCTGGTCCTGAGTTTCCCAAATACACATACGCACTTACGTGCGTGCACACACACATACGCTGACACAAATAAATAAATAAATAAAAAGGTCAGTGAGCAGAGCAGCAATAACCCCTAAAACAGTACTATCAGAGGGACATGATTGATCAATTGAATTCCATAGCGGCTGAAAAATGTGGGATTAAGTAGTGTATTATACGCACAATGAGTTGAGGCATGATGTTCATTTCAAGTTCATTTCGCCAGCCCTCTGCCACCAGATCAGGCAATCAATAGGGGCAGCAGATATCATATATCACCTCTCTCCGTGCTAGGGAGAGAGCACCATAATCTCTCGCAAATTTAGAGTGACAGATTTGTCAAGATCTGAAGGGCCCCTGAATAAATGAAGGAAAAGAGACTCCTCCAGCGACTTGGGAAAGCTGTGGTTTCGGCTTCTTCACACAAAGGCATGGCCTGTGCACACACAGGAGACACGCATGCACAGGGCTCTGCAGGCAGACAGGAACTGCAAATACATGTGAATGTTTGCACTAATCTGTGTAACCACCCAGGGCAATTTACTAAGGGTGAAATCCGGTTTAATGACAATCAATGGAAGTTTTACCGTATACGTGAACACACGTCCACTCACACCAAACACCAGGCACAGTGTAGCGCTGCCATCCTTGAAAATCAAATAGAGCCTAAACCAGCCATTGCAGACAAATGGCTGCTCAAGCACGTATGGTGATGCAGAATCTAAAGAATACCAGAATAATGATCTACTGCAAAAATACTCACATGTATTAGCATCGTGGTGTGCACAGCCATGCACACTGACTGACACATATGGAAAAATCCTCAAAGGCGAACAGCTTCACAGGCTGCAGATGGATTGAGACAAGCGCTGATACAGAAACATATTTTTTTTCCCAAGCCTGGACCCAGGAGTTCTGTGTCAGCTTTCTGAAGGGAGGACCAGAGAAGTGGCTACTAGAACTGGGGGCATGAGTTTTGAGCTAGCCTAGTCCTCCTCAAAGCCACCCCCTTAAGTAACAGCCCAGTCCATCTAAAACATGAAGACTGCGCTGACACACACAGTGTGCAGTCCACCAAGCTTGGTCTTAACTTTGTGTTCCCTTAGTCAAATCTGTCATGAATTCCAGCTTTCAGGAACTTGAGAATTTTCCCTTGTGTGAATATGCCTGAGAAGAAGAGAAGATACCAGGGATCAGTGCCAGTGAACAGCCCTGCTCTGGCTAGGGGTGGAAAAGAAAGAGAGAGAAGGGGCTGCTCGAGGGAAGGCTGCTGGCTGGGACAAATCAATATGTAATATTTTCTACGGTCTTGCGAGTGGTACTGTACTACGTTACTGTATATAATGTACTATTGATTATATCATATCGTATAATCACCTATAAACGGATATATCTCATAGCCAGAAGGCAGCAGGCTCAGTTATAACTCTGGGCCTCCAGCTGGGTATAAACTGTGCCAGGAAAATACCCGTCTTGGCACTGTCCACAAGCTAAAAGATGAAGTGGCGGGGCGGCATGGTTCTGTCTGTTGCACAGTGAATGCCACTCCAGGCTCCTGGGAGCACTGTCTGCCCATGAGCATACTCACAGTCACATGGAGGGAGAAAAAAGGCCCATACGGATCCCTCAACCACTTTCTTGATGGACAGCAAGTTTCTGAGATACACAGACTGGAAGCCACCCAGAAAGGCTGAAGTATGAGGAATAATAGTGAGAAAGCAGGAAGGTAATCACAGTGTAAGAGGGAGAACCTGATCTTAGGTTAGACAGGGTGATAAGACAGTCAGACTTGTGCCTGATGAAGCACAGTAGGTAGAGATTCAGCATGGAGGGTATGGAGCTATATCAGCATGGATGAGACAGGGGATTATAACCAGTCTCACCAAAGTTAGGCTGAGAGGTGACAGCAGAAAGATACTCAGCACAGTTGGAGAAGATTATAATGAGCAGACTTGCCTCAGATGAGATGAGGGATTATGACAAAGGAAGATTCACTTCAGCTGGGACAGGAGGTTATAACAGACAGACTCACCTTGGATATGACAGATGCTAATAGCAGCAGACTCACTCACTCCAGATAAAAAGGGGTTGTAACTGAGATAAATGCACCTCATTTGAGTTGGGGGATAACAGTGAAAAAAAAAACCCAAACCAAAAAAACAGGTGGGTGATAAGATGGTTTATCACAGGGAAAGGTTCACTTTGGATGGGGCACGGCATTTATAATGGACTCACCTCAGAGGGGATGAGTGGGATGTAGGAGATGTGGGATGGCACAACAAAGACAGAGACACCTGGAACGTGGCAGGATGGACTGCAGTGAGTGAGACTGGACTGTGTCAGAGGGCTGTTGCAGGGACAGAGATGCACTTCTGGCAATGCTTCTACCAGAAAAAGGCTTTTTTCCTAGTAAGAACAAAGGAATACCAGGAAGGCTGATTTCCACTGAGTAGGACTAGGTTTTGTAAGACAATAATTCATTTTGGATAGGAAGGGGGACTGACACAGACAAAGATTCATCTAATTTTGGAGGGAGTTTTATAACAGAAATATGAGTTGTGATAAATCATGAGCTACATGTAGGAGAATGGCACAGAGATCATAACAGAAACGAACATATTTTGGATGGCACAGACACTCCACAGGGAGAGACTTGTCTCTGATGAAACATAGAGTTTGAAACAGGACCATTCCTGAAATGAGGGGGATGAAAGAATCATCCGAGGTACGACAGGACAAGATCAGATGAGAAGGAAATTATAACAGAGATATAACTTCTATTGGGACTGGGGAGTTACACCAGAGACTGACTCCCTTCCAAGCTGTGAGAGAGCCCTTTCTCCATGCCAGGCTTCCTCAGCCATCTCCAGTACAGGTCCATCCTCAGCACTCTGGTTTCTCTGTGAGCTGCCTCTCCAGTAGCCTTCTAGCGATGCTAATCGCTGTGCTTTGCTCCCATTTTATGCTCAGCAATGGAGATTTGGCAATTTTTAACACTGAAAATCAGCGGAACAGAAACTCATCTCTGAGCCGAGCACCATTCTCCACAGCCTCACTCACCCTGGGCAGGAGGGTCCCACAGAGCCCACGGGAGCAGCCCTGCAGCTCCAGCAGTGAGGAGGGGGCTTCCCTTGGGTCCCTGCAGCTGCCCCTTCCTGCAGGAGTGGCACAGCTCTCTGGGTGGAGGCAGAG
>NW_010335737.1:52290-53551 GCF_000700745.2 Antrostomus carolinensis
CTTTCCCACTCCCTTCTTGTCCCACACCCCTTGCTGATCTGAGCCCAGGGTGGTGCTAACTCCCTGTTTTCTCTGTCTGTGCCCTGCAGATGTATCCGAGGGCTCAGTTCCCAATGGAGATTCCCAGAGCAGCGTGGACAGTTTGCGGAAGCACCTTCGTGGCGACACTTTCACCCAGCAGCAGCTGGAAGCTTTAGATCGAGTTTTTGAGCGTCCTTCTTACCCTGACGTCTTTCAAACATCAGAGCACATCAAATCTGAGCAGGTGAGGGCCTGGCCTGATAATGGGGACCCACAGGCACCCATAGGATGATGGTAGGGAGATTCCCTCACTGAAATCACTCTCCCCCTCTTCACCCTTTGTTCTCACATTGACCTGGTATTGTACATACATCACATTTGCATTTTACAGCACTTTCTAGTTGTAAATATATCACTGTGCCGATATATGTGTATACACATACCTTACCTCCTCTTGTGAACTTGCCATATACACACACACTGTGCTCTCCCTAAACCCCCGTGTCCACCCTTCCCCCTGCACACACACCTACAGGTATGCAGGCATGTTCTTGCCATGAACACACAAATGCTGCCATGCATGTTCACTGGCACACAGCACCGTATGGAAACTCCTGCACTCTTAGATCATGGTGACCCCTGAGCCACAGGGTTGGGCTTTACTGAAGCGTTTACTTTCATGGCCCAAAACTGAGACTTGACTCCTATCTCCAACCTAGTTTTCTGCGCTTCTGCAGCTCTGCCCCCCCCTTTCCCTTTACTCCCCTGCTCCCCTGGCCTTTTATCCTAAAAGCTGTTTGTCTTAATAAAATAAAAATCAAAAGTCTTTTTAAACCGCCCCAAGCCATAAATTTTTTGAACCCCCCCCAAAGCCATAAACCAACAAAGGAAGAGAAGGAGAGGCTGGCTGTGGACTCCCTTCATCCCAGAGTCCCTGGGTTTATTACAATGAATAACCTTTATTTACTTTCATTAGACTATTAAGCACCAGCACAGTCATTTTTCCCCCTGAAACTCTAAGCAGGGCCCATAAAGCAAATCCGAAGCCTAATTGAGTTCATTTTAATTTCTCTCCGATCACAGTGAATTACTCTGGTGATAAATCAGGGGGCAGGCTCACCCCCAGTAGAAGGCCTAATTTGCAGCTAATTACAAAACTGATTTCTACAGGAAGATCAATACGAGAAGGAATTGGAAATGACTAGGCAGTCCTAGCCAAGCAGGGACAGGGGCGGGGAGG
>NW_010335738.1:0-255 GCF_000700745.2 Antrostomus carolinensis
TCGCTGAGGCGGAGCAGCTCTGGCCATTAACTGCCGGCATTCCCCGTGCATCCCCAGGCCTGTCTGCTCCTGCTCTCCAAAGGGACGGGGCACAAACGGTGGCACCCCAGGGCTGCCCATCGCCAAGGCAGGCATGGGGATGAACAAGGGCAGGACTCCATCCACAGCCTCTCATGTGCCCGTAGCGAGCTGGCCTGCTGGCACGGCACCCCAGAAGCAGTGTTTGGGGTGCCAGCAGGTACTCTCATGGACTCA
>NW_010335738.1:459-734 GCF_000700745.2 Antrostomus carolinensis
GTCCTGTGGGGTGAAAAAGCCACGCGCCCAGCCGGTGCTCACCCCACACCACTGCCTGCTCATTTAGCACTTGGGGGGTTTCACCCCATAGTTTGCAGGGGGGTTTTCAGACCCTTTACTGGGTAACCCGCAGGCAAAGCTAAAGATCCCCAAAATATGTCCCCTCCCCTTCTGAGCAGCGAGGCTCATGGAGAGAGGAGCAGGAGTAAACAATTATTGCTACCAAATATGGGTCGAACAGCCAGCGATGAAGCCGCGGCAGCAGCATGGAGACA
>NW_010335739.1:0-11232 GCF_000700745.2 Antrostomus carolinensis
ACATGGGACCTCTGTCTGGGTCACCACATTTAATTTACCTACAGCTTTTCACTGGGTAACAACCATGGCTATTCCTGCCTGTGTGACTAAGTTCAAATTTCTGTGACACCTGAGTTTTTGATGCTCTACCAAACTGCTGTGGGGATGGTTCAGCTCTGGAGGTTGATTGCAGTTCCTGATGTTAGCAGCCCCCTTCCCTGCTCACCCTGCCTGCACAAACTGCCACACAAACTGCTGCCCCACGCCCTTCTGACACTCCACGCCCTGTTTGCCCATCCTGGTCTATGTGCTCCTGGTCGCTCGGACTCCCGAGGGGCCATTGTTTGTACAAAAAAAAGTTGTTTGTAAATGAAAAGAGCAAATTGGGCAGATGATTGAAACAAAGATAAGAAGAATGCAACAATTACTGAGGAAAAGTATGCTTGATTTCTTGATTGAGAGGAAACAAAGACTTCTTTGAGAAGTGGATATTATAAACAAAGTGTGAGTTACATGGTGTGGTTAATAAAAATATAGTGCAGATCACAGAAAAAGATGTTCACAGTGAAATAACTGGAAAGCAAATGTAAACAAAGGGAATATAAAATTAATTATTAAGGTTTGCAAACATAATCTTCTCCTCAGAAAATGTATGCAAACATTCAGGAAAAGATCCATTTAACTGAACAGTGTCAAGAAATATTTTGTTAATAAAAAATATTGCCATGAAGTAAAATGTTCCAGCTAAAATTTAAAGTTTATAATCTGTTTTCCCAAGATTTGGGTGTAACTGAACTGCATTAATAGCAAAAAGCATGTTGAAAGTAATGGTAGGATTCCTTGAGAACAAGAAGGATGACAAAGTATCAGGTTGCAAAGAGCCATCAGATAGCAGACAAAATGACATGGAGAAGAAACTTTTGCCAAAAAAATGAGGAAAAGCCTGCACTTTAGTCGGGTAAATTACACTGTAATATACAACAGTATCACACTGACAAAGATTTGCATTAATATGTTTTGATCTTTTAAGGGTATCTGTCATTAGAAATTAAAATAGGCTGCATGGACAAAAGAACAGACTGATACAACAGGAAGAAAAGAGTTTAAGAAAGGCCTAGTTTGTTGTTGTTGGTTTGGGTTGTGGGTTTTTTTAAGTTGAAAATACTGCAATGTATAGGAAATGCTATTGGAAATCTAAAAGCAAAAAACAATTTCCATATGTTTCATAGAGACTGAAAATATGTAGGTTTTCCTTGATATTAATTTCTCCATTAAAACTTTCTGAGATTTGAGAGTTAGTATTTAGATTTAACAGTGTCTTGTGATGCTGAAATGAATTTCACAAATGCCACAGGAAAGAGACATAGGCTGTCGAACAGTGCAGATGTAGACAACCTTATACATGAGTTCAAGAGGAGAGAATTCCGATAAGGAAATGAAGAAAATAAAGAGTATTTTTAAGGGAAATTGAATAATGCTTAGGCTTACTTAAGGAGCTGCAACATACCACCCAATTAGATCAGGGCTTAGTGCATTTAAGGGAACTGATGAAAAGTGCATTTAAGGGAATCCGACATGAGCAGCAGGAGGAAGTTAGCACTGTATGAACTCTGACCTGAAGTGACTTTATGTTGGCATGAAGCACACAGAAGAAAAGATGAGATCAGTGAAAGATGTTGGGGAATACAATGAGTAACGACAGGAAACTAGAAGAGGTGGACTTACTGGATCAAAACCAAAACTATCTGAGGAATATCCTATTTCTGACAATAAGACATTAAACAACAGGAAGAGATACCCAAGCATAAAGAGATGAAAAAAATCCAATGGAGTATCTTTTACAAAATCTCATTGAATAAATGGAAAATTACAATTGACAAAGGAGGAAGGACAGAACAGCCGGAAGTTTTAACTATGACTGCTCAAAATAGTAATTTGCATAAGGCACGTTAATGCAAAGGCAGAAAACAGATGATAGGGAAAATGTGAATTCAGACAATAAAACGTGTGACCTGACCTCATTAACTGTAAATCACATTTCAGATCACTGTCTAGAGATGAGTATAAATTACCACATTAGAAAGTTGGCAATAATATGCAGCAAGAAAGTAAGGAATGTTCTCTTCCTAAGACACAAAGATGTAGAAAATAAGAAATTAAAAAGCATTACCAAATTTTTCAAACATTACTGTTAATGGAATTGGAATGTGTGTCAGAAGACGAGATGTAACAATAGCAAAGAAAGACAGAGATCCTTATCACATTGAAAGTACAGAAAATATTGAACAGCAACAATTAGCAATGATAAGAACTGGAGAAAATGTGGGGCATGGAATGCAAAAATGGAACACCAGTCATTTCTAGTGCACTGGGATTTTATCATAAGATTAACACATCAGTACTGTCTAAATTGTAAGTCAGCTCTCTTGTAAAAAGTCTTTTTGCAGTTGAGGTAAAAAAAAAGTGCCAAATTTGTCCTCAACTCATAGTGCATGTTAAACACACCAAACTGGTAAATGATATGGTAAAATCCATCTTATGTCTGCTCGGTAAATGGCTACATTGTTCTGATGGCAGGTTTTTGTTGTTGAATAGAACAGGGCACATGCACATGCACGTATACTAGGTTTGGGTGGGTTTTTAAATAGAAGAAAGCAATGCAGGGTGTGTTATAAAAGAAACCTTTAGAATTTAGAGTACAATTCTCAACACTGATAGAGTATGAAACAGTGCAATTTTGCAAGTATTAACTCACACTAGCTGTGACACTACTTTTCTCTAGGGAGGGGGAAAGGAGTGATACGTACAAGCACTTAAATCTCTGCCTGTGATTTTTTTATGAGCATAAAAAGGCTTAGAAAATCTTCTGACAAACCCTGTGCTACTTTTTAACATATGTGATGCTCTATGAAACAATAACTTACAACTGAGTCCAGACCCAGTTCTTCAGGGGCAAGAACTCAATCACTGGGCTCAGGTTTTACGAGTGCTGGAAACTTTATCTGGGGAGACCTTAGGAGCTGCAGGGTTTTTTGGGAATCTGGGAGTAGACTAATCTATCATCAGTCCTCCAGAAGGCAAGTCTGAAATGGACTTGGTAAGGTAATAAGGACACTGGTGACGTATTAAACACATTGATCTAAGGTATATTTGTATTAACAATTTTATTAATAAAAAGATCCCAGACCGACAATCTTTCTGTACTTAAATGCATCAGGAATCTGTTTCTGTGCTTCATCTTTTAGAACTGGGACGCTTCTAGCTGGGTGAGTCAGGGTAAAAATGCAGTAGTTCAAAGCATCATAGATTTCTTCACCAAGCCAAGGAAATTTAAGCTGTGACCCAACTTCCTTTATCATACTGTAATGTGAAATCACACGTGACATCAGAGCTCATTCAGGGCACTCCAGATTCTGACTCACTCTTTCAGTGGTTGCAGTCATGCTGCAAATGTTTAAGTGAATGATGAAAATTGCTGAAATTTGTCGTCCTGTGCTCGTAGGTAATACAAGGCAAGTGCGTGCCAGTCCTGGTGAAGATGTTTATATTCTAGAATGAACTTAAATGATGTACACTCCATTACTTCCTCTGGGGCACAGTTCTCAGAAGAAGAAGAAAGAGAAGAAGGAGGGTTGCCTCAACACAATAGGACCTTTTGCTTTTTTTTTTTTTTGCTCAGCTTTTCTAGTGTCTTCTGAATTATAGGTGCACCAAAAGGTAATATGCTTTTAAAAAGTTAAAGGCTTTGATTATTGATGCAATTTAAAATGGATAAACTTCAGCATTTGCTTACTCATTCTCCTACTAAGGTCCCAAGAGACAGGGCTTTACTACATTTCAGAAAGTTCTAGTGCTCATCAAAGTCACCAGTCAGGAAGATTTTTCTCTCAAAATAGAGTTTTCATTTTCTCATTACTTTGACTATATTTCTCCTTATTGTTATTAAAGCAAATTTCTAGCAGTCAAGCAAAAATTACAAACCAAAACTAGGACAATGCTATACTGACAGTGATTATTTCAACAGAACTAATAGACTATCATCTCCTACGCAACAGTCTCTTATCCCAAAATATACTTTTCTCCACTTTCATTATGAAGAAAAGTTCTGTCTCTTCTCTGTATTCATGCCTGTTATACGTTGGAAGACCTCTGTCATGGTTCCAGTAGCCATTAATCACTTGTCCAAGCTACCATATCTATGTGTGGCTCTTCATCTTCTCCGGGAAGCCAGTGTCTTTGTCTCTCTGCCTCTCTCATCATTATAATTTCTTTTCTCAGATCTCTCACCAATAATTTGCATAGAAACAAGGTGTTCAGAAATGAATGCAGTATTGCAGCACAGCTGTTTTGAAAGGAAATGTTACCACCCTGTTCTTTCATTCAAAGTCTTTTCTTATGATAAGTAGTTCCTCATATCCTGTTATTTATCCAGTGCAGGCAGCAGTGAATGGCTTTTAAGCAAGTAAACTTCTAAAGTTAACACACTTCAGCACATGTGGGCAGAATAGTTTTCAACTATTTCATAGCAAAGACTTTAGAATATGCAAGACTGAACCAAGTGGCTTTCTCTATGTATTCAATTTTAAGTGAAAAAACCATCATCATTTAAATTGGCAAATAATGCCACAATTGCAGACTCAACTTGAGATCATTTAAGTTAGTCACATAGCCTTTTTCTTTCTCATTACCTATTGTTTTTTATTGCATTTTATTCAGATTTCCAGGCATGTTCAGAGAACATACTGAGCACCAGCACAAGATTTTTTAAAAGTGAAGCTCTGTTCTTGCACATCTTGGTCAAAATATGCCCCTAGCCATTCACCTAACAGCTCTTAGCTCTACAGAGTAACATGTAAAGAAACAAAAAGCTGACGCTTGCTTAGTAATGCAATGGATTTGCTCAAATCTCAGTGGAAAATGGGTGTCTACATGCCACATTCAGTTTGCAAAATTTTAACCATGCTTTTGCTGAATAAATGTGTGCTTGAAGATTCGAGCAGTAATCTGATGTGGAGCCACAGCTTCTCCGTACTCTCTGTTGCATGGAGGTAGGTATCGAAAGTTGTATAACATGACTGATATTTATTTTACATTTACAGCTATTCACTAATGGCTACTTAAGACTCATAGTGCCCCAGTCAGGATTTCCTTTTGATTCTGTGTAGAACTGGTAATAAAACACAATGCAGACTGAAGCTAACAAGTGTCTCAAGTAGTAAAGAGAAGTCGACACCCAGTCTGGATAGGATTTTCTTTTATGCTTCAAACTCCTCCATCCAAGCATTTTTGTTCACTAGATTTCACCAGCAGTTGCTGACCACAGACCTCTTGGGAAGATGGTAAAATGGTGTGGAGAACAGACTTACCCCCTTTCCTAGATCTGGCATGACACTTAGATACTTCATCACCCTGAATTTAAATGCCGTCAATAATAAAATATTTGGCAAGATTTCTCTGGAGTGCTATCACATCTCAGCAAGCATGAAAACACAGAAGGACCAAGAATGGGAGAAAAAAATGAAAGTCACTCAGTTATTTTCTTTTCCTTTAACTTCAATTTCTAAAGATTTTTTTTCTCTCCAAGTTTAGAAAGTCAATGTATTTAGAAATTTCTGATAGAGTTGTTTCTTGACATGTCACCATCTCTGATGAAGCCTGGTACAATCTAAGGTAACAAACAGTATTTTCTACTTACAGCCATAATAGAGGTTCCCATTTAGAACATGAACCTCAATCAAACATAGCCTCTAAAAGTAGGAATTATAGTTTAACCTGATAACCTCTGTCATCCCTGGGGAGACATATGCACCTTCTGAGCAGTGATTCATACCTCCAGCTGATAGGTGTCCAAGGCAGGCAATACTTAAGCTTTCATTCTCTCTTAATTATTGGGAGATCCTAGAAGCCTAAATTTTTAGAAAACTGTCCCTGAGTGAGATCAATCCCAGTTTTATTTATGGATATTAAATATTTAAGAGCTTTACCAGCCTCTTCACAACACTAAGGACAGCAACAGAAATAGCCTTGTGTGTGTGTATGTGAGTGTGATCAGGAAGCACTAGGAATCCCATTTTACACTTAAAGAACTGAGATAGAGTTTACTGTATTTCTTAAAGAAATTTAAGAAATTACTGCACAGCCAAGACTAACTTTAAGCTCTTTTCAAGTATCTTACCTGCTAAACTATCCAGCTGTAATTTGCTTCTGATGGTTGACTGCTATTCAACTTGATATTTCAGGTGTGGAAATATTTGTATTAGGGCTTTGAAACTAGTGGACATATCCAGGGACTATAGAAGATTCAGCTAAATTCTGAGACTAAATAGAGAGGAAGAAAGCAGTGTAGAAGGAGGGAAAATAAGAGTATGTTAACAGGATTTTCTTATGAAGTATTCGTACTTTGTAGAAGTCACACTTTGTAGAATTATTTCTATTTAATTATGTGTTTCACAATATAAGCTTTCAAAAGAGCTGACAAAGGTAGCATAACAATGGGAAGAAGAAATAATGTAAAACAAATGGTAGGCAACAAATTAAATCCTAAAGTAGGGATAAAATATTTCTTTCCAAGTCACTTCCAATATTCAAAAATTTAGACAGAAGTGATGAAGATAAGTGCAAAGATACCAACAAAACAGAAAAAAAATAATGGTTAATGGAATTTGATTCAGACTATACTTGCCCTTTATCAGCAAAGAACAGATGCTCTAGCTAGCTCCAAATTATGAAACTGTAGCTTCAAAACACATTCCTCTCTCCTGTAAACAGATTTAAAATTTAAATTAGTGTCTCTAAGTTGTATGCAAGTCAACTATTTTTTTCACAGTAAGAACAGACTCCCATGCTTTCTACCAAGGCATAGGTCTCAGAAAATGCATTTTATTTACAATGAGTTGTGAGTGACCACTTAAAAGTAAAATAGGTCCTTTACCATCGTGCAGATAGGGGTTACACTTAACAAAAAGCATAGAAACTCATAGTGTTAAAAGAACACACACAGTTCTCTCTCTGACTGATTTACCAGAAATGAATACATTTAGCATAACTGGTTCCCTGACATATGATAGACCATAATGTTGGCAATCCTGACCTAAACCACATGGTCAATCACTCACTGTAACAGGTTCTAAATTTTATTACCTAGTTCAGAAACAAAGCACAATGAAAATACTGATTTTTCAAAATTAAAAAAAAAAAATTCTTCTGATGTCCAGAAGAGGGGAAAAGCAAACACTACACCATTATTCTTCAAACTCTAAAATTTTTCTTTAGACAGGATGATAATATGCACTCAGAAAGCTCAGCTGTGACACAGAAGCTGTGAATGCGAAGCTATAGGAATTCTGACACAATTCTTTCCTATTTCATCCATTAGGATAAAAGGGGTGAGACAAATTGCTCACTTTTAGCATGAAATATGGCATTATATATACATTTATGCAATAAGCATTTCACCTGGGGAGGAGGATGACAATTCCTGAGGGAAGTGTTAAAGAATCAGTGGTAAACAGTACAGTGTTACTGCAAAAGACATAGCCATAATAATAACCAGATCTAAACAGGCATGATGCTGCATGGTTTACATTTTCAAAAATTTTCCATATATAAAATTACACTTAACTGATTTACAGGCATGGCTCTGTTTCGTATCCACCCTGTACTTGTCCCACTGTGTCTACAGGAACATTGTAATGACAACAGCTTTACTTGGGGTGAGGTGAATAAGGGGAAATTGAAAAGTAGATCAATACTAATGCAATTACAGGAAAAAAAATCTTAATCTCATATCATAACATTGCAGAAGTTGAAGTGAAGTTGAAGGAGAACTTATTGATACAGACAAGAGAACTAAAGGAATACACACACAAATAAACCAGTGAAGTGGAGATGACCAGAGGAAATCTTTCAGACTGTCAGGCAGAAAGATTAGAAGAATACAGTGACAAATGAACTAAGTGTGACTGATTTCTGGAAAGAGCAATGGGGAATGGGAGGCATCATATAACCCTTTGACAAAGTAGACTGAAAAAAGAACATGTGAATGGAATTACGTGATCAAAGTGAAGTGTAGATTGTGGAAGAGGAAGTTCAAAGAAGATTGAGAAAATTACATAATTGGAAAGCACCAGGAAATAGGACAGAATCACTGATCATCAGCTAACAAGTTTTACAAACTAGTACCCTCAATTCAGAATACATGTATGAGAAGCTAAAAAAAGATATATTTAGCTAGATAATGGCAGGAAGGATTCAGTTAATTAGAAAGTTGGAAAATGTTTTACACTAGAACAGGTTCATGTGCAGGTTTTATGCTCCTCGGTAATGTATACAACACAGGGATGTCATAATATATTGCCTATCCCTTTGGAATGGACCTGCATTAGTCCATGGAGTAAAAAGGCTTTCTTGGCAGCTAAAAGCAGGTCAGGCTATTACAGCCATTGCATAAACTTGATAATTTCTGGCAAACAAGTTATTGTATCAGAGAAATAGAGCCTGAGGAAAGGAGGCGGGCCTGCCAGCAGGGAAGAATAACCTTTTCCAGGAAAAAAAAAAGAAAAAAAATACATGTTTCAGGACTTCACCAGAGGGGATTCCTCCAAATGTTTTGAAGCTGCCTTTAGATGAAATTTATCTGAGATCAGAAAAATAGAAATAGTATGATGGATCAGTTTGAACAGGAGAAGGCTGTGGGAAAGGACATTTTGTGTACCTTACAAGATCAGTCAAAGCTGAGCTCATAACCCACCTGTGTCACAGTCACCCATTATTGTTCTATTATTTCATTCCTCTATTCCCCTTTCTATCTCAGTTTTATTTTTTTCTGTGTATTTCAACTCATTTTCCCTTTCTGCTGCAAATAAATGTCACCATTTGGTTCAGAAAGAATGTTTCTCTGATTCTGATTTAATAAACACCTACAAATTCAGATATTTGGGTCAGATATTTTTGTGATATGACAGTATGGTTTTTTATGAAGCTCTGAGAGTACTGTCAGCAGAATTCAAATTCTGCAGGATCAAAACATTTTGTTCAAACACAGAGATCTGATACAAGTTTTCAAAATCTCATGTACTCTATTAGCTTTGTAAAGTCTTCCAGTTTTTCTTTTGAATGTACCTGCTCATTTTGCTGCCCACATATTATAAAAAACCTCTGGGACATTCCTGTTATTTACAATCAGGATACACAATGTAGATATGTCTGAAAGTTTGTGGCTTTTGCCTTGAACTTAACAATATTGGCCAAGTATTACTTTGTATCACTATGCTAGAATCGAATTGAATAGATTTCTGGTATAATCTTAAAAAGGCAATATGTCAGATGATTAATTGTAATACTGAAAATGCAGGGAAAAAAACTATGTGATTATTCATGTTGTCTTGAGCAAATCATTAATCTTTCGTTTGCAGCTGAGAAAACTGGAGATGATAGGTGGTTTGGGTTCTGTAGAGAGCAAGTGTTATAAGGGTGTAAATGTTAAGTATCTTTTTTTTAATTATTGCTACCAATTCACACAAGGAATTTGGCAACAAGTGAGAAGCTGCATTGCTGCTCAATTCCAATATAAAAAGTTCTGGCTGACTGACTACCTGAGAATTTGTTCTTTTTCCATATAATCTTGTGGCAGGAGAGGAAACAAACAGAGGTAACAGTTCAACCAACTCTAGTTAATAGGAATTCATTCAGGCAATCAGGTGGTCTTCAGTTAGATGAATGTATGCAACACTTGGACTGATAATATTCTAAGCATGTGCTCCTCACTATTTGCAAATCTGCAGAACAGATGTGAATAAATTTAAGCCTTCGAAATACTGCTGCTTTTTTCTGACTAGCAAAGGATTAGCGAAAATCAAGTAGAGGATAATGAAAACAGCTTGCAGTGCTTTTTTGTTAATACAGGTTAGCAGTAGGCATAACTCAAATACCTCTTCCTTTCTCCTCTAGAGCCAAGTATCCCTGAAGTAGAGCAGCTTTGCTGCTTACACCTGGATTTTGACAACTTCATCCTGCTCCACACAACAATATGGAGGCACTGCCTCGCATAGATATTCATACACCAAACAAAGCGTGTGCATGAATTTAGAAGAAAGTCCAGTGTCTGGTCTTCACTCAAAACTACTCAGTATTAGAGCAGACCTTGTAGACCTCTTGGCAAAGAGGTAGTTCTAGGCACCTGCAATTTTACACTGCCAGTCTCCCATAAATTAGGCAACAGGGACATTAATCCACATTTGAAGGGAGTTTAGACATCCATGGAGGTTCACCTACAGAAAGTTGCACAGGACTGCATTCAGGCAGGTCTTGAACATCTCCAGAGAAGGAGACTCCACAACCTCTCTGGACAACCTGTTCCAGTGCTCTGTCACCCTCACAGTAAAGAATTTTTTCCTCATGTTTAAGCAGAACCTCCTGTGTTCCAGCTTGTGCCCATTGCCCCTTGTCCTATCGCTGACCACCACTGAAAAGAATCTGGCCCCATTTTCTTGACACCTGCACTTTAGATATTTATAAACATTTATAAGATCCCTCTCTGTCTTCTGTCTTCTAGGCTGGACAGACCCAGCTCTCTCAGTCTTTCCTCATAAGAAAGATGCTCCAGTCTCTTTAATCATCTTTGTAGCCCTCTGCTGGACTCTCTCTAGAAGATCCCTGTCTCCCTTGAACTGGGGGGGCAGAACTGGACACAATACTCCAGATGTGGCCTCACCAGGGCAGAGTAGAGGGGGAGGAGAACATCCCTCGACATGCTGGTCACAGTCAATGCACCCCAGGATGCCATCGGCCTCCTTGGCCACAAGGGCTCTTTGCTGGCTCATGGTCAACTGATCATCCACCAGTACTCCCAGGTCCTCCTCTGCAGGGCTGCTTTCCAGCAGGTCAATCCCCAACCTATACTGGTGCCTGGGGTTACTCCTTCTCAGGTGCAGGACCCTACACTTGCCCTTATTGAACTTCATCAGGTTCCTCTGTGCCCAACTCTCCAGCCTGTCCAGATCTCCCTGAATGGCAGCACAGCATTCCAGTGCATCAGCCATTCCTCCCAGTTTAGTTTCATCAGCAACCTTGCTGAGGGTACACTCAGTCCCTTCATCCAAGTCACTGATGAATATATTGAATAGGACTGACCCTTGGGTAACAGCACTAACTACAGGCCTCCAACTAGACTCTGCACCACTGATAAAACTCTTTGAGCTCTGCCATTGAGCCAGTTATTCTCTCACCTCACTGTCCCCTCATCTAACTCACACT
>NW_010335740.1:0-340 GCF_000700745.2 Antrostomus carolinensis
GACCGGTCTGTAGTTACCGGGGTCCTCTTTGGGTAATCTTCCAATGTTCACTCTGAAGGCTGCTTATCTAATGAAGTCTATTTCCATGGACTTTTAAAACAATACAGGCATCCATTAGGAAGAATAATATTTAGAAAAGGAAAAAAAAAATCATAGAGTCATAGAATGGTTTGGGTTGGAAGGGACCTCAAAGATCATCTGCCATCAGCAGGGACACCTTCCACTAGACCAGGTTGCTCAAAGCCTCATCCAAACTGGCCTTAAACACTTCCAGGGAGGGGGCATCCACAACTTCTCTGGGCAACCTGGGCCAGTGTCTGACCACCCTCACAGTGAAGAA
>NW_010335740.1:389-1760 GCF_000700745.2 Antrostomus carolinensis
TCACTACCTGCCCTTGTAAAAAGTCCCTCCCCAGCTTTCTTGTAGGCCCCTTCAGGTACTGGAAGGCCGCTATAAGATCTCCCCGGAGCCTTCTCTTTTCCAGGCTGAACAGCCCCAACTCTCTCAGCCTGTGCTCATAGGAGAGGTGCTCCAGCCCTCGGATCATCCTGGTGGCCCTCCTCCGTACTCACTCCAGTAGGTCCATGTCCCTCTTATGTTGGGGGACCCACAACTGGATGCAGTAGTCTAGGTGGGGTCTCACAAGAGCAGAGTAGAGGGGGAGTATCACCTTTCTCGACCTGCTGGCCACGCTTCTCTTGGTGCAGCCCAGGAGATGCACTGGAGATGCAATATTAAAAAGAAAACTCCCTTCTCTAGGTTAAGCACTGACAGATTCTTGCAGTGACACACTTTTTTAGCTGGAAAACACTGTATTTGGTTTATGTGGCAAGGTTCTGGTAGCGGGGGGCTGCAGGTTAGCTTCTGTGACAAGACACCATGAGCTGCCCCCATGTTGGATAAGACAGTTCCAGCTCCAAGATAGACCCAGCAATGGCCAAAACCAAGCCTATCAGCCAATTACCACCACGCTGGTGGTGCCTGTGTACCTATTTAAGAAAGGGTAAAAAATGCTGGACAGCAGCTGTGAAAGAGGGGTGAGAATATGTGAGCGAGACAGCCCTGCAGACTGCAGACATCCAGGTCAGTGAAGGAGGAGGGGGAGGAGGTGCTTCAGGTGCCAGAGCAGAGATTCCCCTGCAGCCCGTGGTGAAGACCATGGTGAGGCAGGCTGTCTCCCTGTAGCCCATGGAAGACCATACAGAGTCCACGATGCAGTGTGTGGAGAGTCTGTGCTGGATCAGGCTCCTGGCAGGAGCTGTGGCCCCGTGGAGTGGAGCCCATGCAGAGCAGGTTTGCTGGATGGATCTGTGGCCCCGTGGGGAGCATGCTGGAGGAGTCTGTCCCTGGAGGACTGTACCCTGTGGGAATGACCCATGCTGGAGCTGTTCATGAAAACCTGCAGCCTGTGGGACTGTGTTGGGTTTGTGTGTGGGGTGGGGGCATGGGGGGCAGTTTTTTGGTAGTGGGGGAAGGATAACCTTGTGAGAGCAAAAAGCTTCCCTGGCTCCAAGGCTGAGACCCCCCAGCCCAGGCTGGGCCAATGAGCACTAGAGAAACACCTCTGCCAATCCATATTTGTGAGGGAAAGGGCTGTCCTGAAAAGAAGTAGGTGTGGTACTTGGAGGAGAGGCCATTGACCTGAACAAAAGGTGACCATCGGCCTAAACAAAGGACAGACAGACAGAAAGAGCTTCGTTGCTAGAGGAAAAGACAAAGAACCACACCTAGTTCACCTGATGGAGTAGGAGA
>NW_010335741.1:0-630 GCF_000700745.2 Antrostomus carolinensis
GCTCTGGCCCAGCTCACACCAGGACACCAGGCTAATCACTGATATGCTGGAGGAAGGCGGCGGGGCAGGGTGGGGAATGGGTTTAGGGTCCCCTGAGAATTGTTGAGGACAGTGCTTTGCTGTGGATGTCCACTCAAGGCCAAAGCTGCAAGAGAGCACAAGGAACAGCTCAGGAGGAACTGGGAGTATGCCAGCGAGCTTCAGCTTTGGGCTACGAGGACCTGTGGGTAAACCTGCTCTGCTCCCATTGCTCTCGCTCAGGAGGCTCCCAGTTCTCCCTCCACCTTTTCTCAGTGGGAGCAGAGTGGTTTGACAGATCCAATGAAATAATTGAAGAGAAAAGAGCAGCCCGATAAGGACCTTACACAATACAAAAGGAAAAATTACGACAGCTCATCTCACTCGAGCACGTTTCCTTCCCCCAGGTCTGTAACCGGCAATGCCGGCAGGAAGCCCCACCAGCTTTCCCAGCTTCATCCGCCCCAGCCCACCCACTCCAGGGCTGGGGGCTGCTCTGCACATCCAGCTGCAGCCACCCCAGCTTCCCGGGCACGTG
Source organism: Antrostomus carolinensis (assembly GCF_000700745.2). Taxonomy (NCBI): domain Eukaryota; kingdom Metazoa; phylum Chordata; class Aves; order Caprimulgiformes; family Caprimulgidae; genus Antrostomus; species Antrostomus carolinensis. Next base: position 557 of record NW_010335741.1, read on the forward strand.
TGTGGGGTCTGGCTGAGATGGAGTTCATGTTCCCCACGGCAGCCCTCAGAGTGCTGGGTACCTGGAGAGGTGCT
>NW_010335741.1:863-3658 GCF_000700745.2 Antrostomus carolinensis
TCCTCCGGGCACCACAACATGTATGAAAACCCTGCTTCCTGGGAAGTGGCCAAACATCGCCTGCTGATGGGAAGTGGAGAATAAATATTTTGTTCTTTTGCTTCTGCACACACAGCTTTGCTTTGTTTCTATTAAACTGCCTTTGTCTTGACCCACGAGTTTGGGGTTTTTTTGGTCCATCTTATTTTCTCCCCTCCCCACCCTGCTGAGGAGGGGGGTAGGAGAGGGGCATTCAGCCAAGGTCAACCCACCAGAGCACCCCAGCTCCCAGCAAACAGCTTGTCCTTGGGCTCCGTGTCCCACACCGGCCAGGCAATCGCAGCTCCAACGTTCCCACGCCAGCATTGCTACCGTGCTCTCGAGCTGCATGCTGCCATGAAACCAGCCCAGAGCTCTGTCGTCTTCTTTAATAAACACACTGACCCATGGAGCATTCCTCAGGGCTCAGAGATTTGCTGCTAACACTGCGATTTTCTTTGCTTGCAGCAAAAATAAACCCAGCTCCTTCACTGCAAGCAGCAGGTGAACTGTGTCGGTGTCTTATAAAGCACTGCGGTCACTCAACGTTAGCGTGCTGGAACGGGAACTTACAATGCAATTAACAACAGCTGCACGTTAATTATCTTTTAAAAAAATCTACAATCCTGTACATTTTCTAAACAGCTTTTAAATTTTTTTTTTATTTTTTTTTTTTAACTTAAGTGCTCTGAAAAGTTTAAGAGATAGTTGCCAGGAGCTGGTTCCTCTCTGCTTGGGGAAATACTGTTGTGGGTGTGTTGGGAGGAGGTATTGCAGCCTGCACAACAAAATTCGAGGCTCTTTTAAAAGAAAAACCACATAGCCCTGAGCTGTGGCAGGACGAGAGCGGCGCTGGCATCCTCTGCCCAGCGAGGAGGCCTCACTATGCCAGCAGTGAGTCCCAACACCAGCAATTTCAGAGCCCAACCCAGAGTCGGAGGGGAGCCAGCTCCTCCTCATCTCCACACTCCAGGACTACTGGTAGCTCCCAAAGGAACCAGTTCTCCCCACTACCAGCTTTATTTACCCTGGCTGGGCCACTGAGAGTGCTGTGAAATATTAAAAGTGGGGTAAAAAGGGCAGTTTTGGGTAGGATCCCTTTCCTGGGGGCAGCCCAGAGAGATCAGCCCCACAGGGCAGGATGCTGGTGGGGTTGGTTGGGGTTTGGGGGGGTGGGAACACACCCTCCCACAGCCACCACTCTGACTTCCTCCTTTCTGCCCGCGCCGACGGTAGGACAGAAATAGGAAGGAAGGTTTGGGGCGCGTCGCAAAGCTCCCCATGCCCAGCTGCTTTTCCCAGCCAGGCTTGAGGAGTTGAGACCATCCTCACCCCAGCACGAGCACGGGACGGAGGAGAGGGCTTGATGCGAGGTGAGTACAGCATCTCCGTTCTCTTTGCTTCTGGTTCCCCTCGCTGCGGGGGGGAGGCAGCCGGGCGACAAGGCGGTTTCATGGCTCTGGTGTTTCCAGTGAATTTGTTTGATGATTCCTGATCTGACCTCCCACTGCTCAGATCCTTAGACAGGGTTCAGGGAGCTCGGCGTGGTGTCCTCCGGTGCGTGGCATGGCACGGCGGTCGGTCTCTGCAGCCTTGGCAAAGGCAGCTGGCCTGGTCTGTAGTGGTTTTGCTTTTGGAGGTAGGATTAAGCCTGGAACTGCAGGTGGTTACTGGGGGGAGGGTGTCAGACCCCACACAACCCCTTCTTTGCCACCCCACAGGCCTGGGAAGCAGAGCAGAGTGGGTGCATTGCCCTCCCCCTGCACCCTCACGCATGGCGCTGGGGAGAACAGTGCTGGCTGCAAGCCCGGCCAGCAGCACCGGGGTGCACCAGCTCCCCTCTCAGGACCCCCCTGTTCCTCCTGGGATCCCCTACAAGCACCCATCGCTGGCTGCAGGATGCAGCAGCTCGGAGGGGAAGAGGAAGGGGCGCAGTGACATGGCGTGAGGGCGGCGGGAACAGCTGCCACAGGGGCTCGGCGCGGTGCCACTGCTGGCACTGGGACCTTCCTGGGGGTCCTGTACCCCTGTGGGCCTGGGAGAAGAGCTGGGAGAGTGGGCTGAGACCCTCGCTCTTCTCTTCCACCTCTCTGTGTGCTGTGCATATTAAATACTCTGCTGACAAGCACTGAAAGCAGCTGGCGGCAGAAGGGAAGGCAGCAGAGGCTGTGGGTAAGCTGACCCTGGGGACAGCAGGTCCTTCACAAAATCTCTGTGGCTCTCAGATGCAGACAAAATGTAGGGCACATCCCAGGTGTCTGGGAAAGCAGCCTGGCATCTGGTTTTGATGTTTTTCCCAACACTGCAGCCCCAGCTCCCAGCCTCCCAGGCAGGTGGAAATCAAACATGTGAACGCTTGCGGAGGCGGCGTGCCCTGCGGCCGGCGCTGAGCGGCTTCTGCAAGGTGTGGGGAGGCTTCAAACGGCGCCTTTCGCTGTCACATCCTGCTTCACATGGTGGTTTTGCACTTTTCCTGTCCTCATCCTGGCGCTGTTTCAGTCTCAGGTGATCTCAGTGTGCTGAAGAGTGTGGTGCAGGGTGATTTATTTTATCAGAGAAAGATGTACTTGGGTCACCACAGGGCTGGTGGCCATAGGGGACTCCTCCTTTGCACCCACAAACTCTGCCAGCTCCAGGGGATGAGCTGTGCCCTCTAGCAGGGCCCCGAGTCCCTCCTTAGCCCAGAACTTTATCCTGCAAAACCAGTATCCCCACTGGGATTGGCTAAGGGGTGATACCTACTGGAGATCAGATACTAGAAATGGCTTCTCTGCTCT
>NW_010335742.1:0-779 GCF_000700745.2 Antrostomus carolinensis
CTCCATCCCCATCTCCATCTCCATCTCCACCCCACCCAACCCCACCACCTTGCACCCACTCGGGATTCCCTTTCCAGGTGGGATGTTCTCCTGGACAACACCCTGCGGATCAGGAGCCTGCGGGTGGAGGACCAGGGCACCTACACCTGCGTGGCCACCAACAGCGTGGGACGATCCCAGGCCTCCGCCACCCTCACCGTGCACGGTATGGGGCCAGGGCACCCATGGGTGCTCAGCATGGGGAGGCCAGGAACACCCATGGGTGCTGAGGAGGGGAGGAACCCATGGAGCACCCATGGGTGCTCAGTAAGGAGGGACTCAAGGACCACCCATGGGTGCTCGGTAAGGGGGTGGGCCATGGATCAGCCATGGGTCCTGAATAAGGGGAGCCCAGGAAACACCTATGGGTGCTTGGTAAGAGGGGGGCACAGAGAGCACCCATGGGTGCTCAGTATGAGGTGGCTCCAGGAGCACCCATGGGCCCTTGGTACAGGGAACCCAGGGAGCACCCACGGGTGCTTGGTAAGAAGGGGGAACAGAGAGCACCCATGGGTGCTCAGTACGGGGCGGGGCTTCAGGAGCACTCATGGGTGGTTGGTTAGGGGGCCACAGGGAGCACCCATGGGTGCTGGCAGAGCAGCAGGACCATCCCCTCTCCTGTCCCCCCTGGCAGTGCCCCCCCAGCTGGTGACGGCGCCCCGGGACCAGCGCGTCACCCCTGGGCAGAGCGTCACCTTCCAGTGCCGCAGCCGCGGCAACCGCCCCCCTGCCGTGCTCTG
>NW_010335742.1:1045-1558 GCF_000700745.2 Antrostomus carolinensis
TGGCCCCATCCCGGTCCCCTCCCCTCTCCCTGTCCCTCTCCAGACCCTGCTGTTCCCGGGCCAACCCCCTCATCCCACCACCCGTTATTCCGTGAGCTCCTCTGGTTCCTTCACCATCTCCAACGTCCAGCCTGGTGACGCTGGTCACTACCTGTGCCAGGCCATCAGCGTGGCCGGCAGCGTCCTGGCCAAGGCCCACCTGGAGGTGACACCAGGTGAGTCCCACAGTGACAGTGACCGGTTGGATTGGGGGGCCGCGTGCCACCCATCCGATCGCCCAAGAACTTCCATTTCGATCCCACCCGTAGCGTTGGATGAGGACCCACTACCGGTGATGGGCCCAGGTCCCACCAACCACACGGTGTTGCCAGTGGGGACCACGGCGCGGCTGCCATGTTGGGTGGGGGACGGGGACACCCCGGTCAATGTAGGGTGGCTGAAGGATGGGAGAGTCCTGGTGGGTGCTGAGCCCCGCGCCCGGCTGCTGGAGAACGGCACCCTGGAGATCAAGAG
>NW_010335743.1:0-6646 GCF_000700745.2 Antrostomus carolinensis
ATGAGCTTCAAGGGCTTTTCCAGTCCAGGTTAATCACAGCAGGGCCCAGCGCTGGCTCTGAGCAGCCAGATGAGGTTTTTTGCAAGATAAACAAATTTGGCTGCAGACTCTGTTTCCCAGCTGCTCTCCTGGGCGCTGCTCCCCGCGCTGACCCGGGCTCTCCTGTGCCCACAGGAACTGCTCCCATGACAAGGTGGTGTCGATGCTGCAGGGCAGCGGGGCCATGCCCACCTTGGTGGTAGAAGAAGGGATCGTCAACTTCTCCAGTGGTAAGAGCGTGGGAAGGAGAGGGCTCGGAGCAGCAGAAACCTCCCGAATTCCCCGCGCAGGAGGGAATTGCCAAGCGCAGGTTTCACACGCTGCTCCAGGAGCTGCTCCTCCACCGGAGCACGCGGCTGCCCGCTTCCTGGGATCAGGCTTAATCTCAGGCTTGGCTGCTCTCCAGGAGAGTTCATCCTACTGTATGATTGTCCTTGAGGGCCCTTGGCAATGTCCTTTACACGCAGTCTGTGCCGTGTGCTTGACCAAAGTAATCCAACCCCCTGCATCCATGGTCGCTGCAAACCCCAGGGTGTGTCTGGCCTGTGCTGCTCAGAGTAGCTGCTGCCGTGATGAATAATTCATCTCGCTGCTGGTGAGGGTGTCAGAGGGAGATGAGGGTGGCTGGGGCCACACGGGTGTCATCAGCACAATTCCAGCAGAGGGGCAGGACCACCGCCCAGGTCACTGCTGCGTTTCCAGAGCTGTGCCAGGGCTGGAGGCTCAGTGTGTTGTCGGGGGGCTGTGCCAAGGCTGGAGGCTCAGTGTGTTGTCGGGGTGCTGCTCTGCAGTGTGTAGACCCAGGAATTAGGGGCTGGCTCTTCCCTCCAGAGCAGCACTGGCCTCTCCTGAGCTTCACATTAGGAACCCTGTGACACCAACTCACTTGCATGTGCCCTAAACCCAAAACCAAGCACCTCGCTACCTCACAGTACAGAGCCAGTGGGACTCAAACTGCTTCACTTCCCTCGAAAAGAAACCAAGAAAAACCTGGAATTTGTTGCTCCCACTACCCTGGCTGTATCCCCAGGTGGATAAGCACATCCTGTGCTCTCGGTCAGGTCCCTTCTCCCAGCTGTGAGTATTGCCCTGCGCTCACTGCAGAGGCAGCACAGGGACCAGCACAGATGGGAGTGGCAAAGCAAGTGACCTGCCACACCTCAGCTCACTCCCAGGTAACCCTTGACTGATGCTGCTTTTGGAGTCAATGATTATCAGAAAGTGCTTTGGAACTTGAGCAGAAGCTTTAGAGAGCCAGAGAAGGGACCTTATCTGTGTGTGTTCACAGAAAGCACAGAAGCAGCACAGTTGAAGAGATAGATCCCAGAGGGCATCCCAGTCAAGACACCCATGCTCATCTCCAGCAGGTCTATGGACCTATTGGAACAGCCATGAGCTCCAGAGCAGCTGGTCCAGAGTGTGGGTGGAAGGCAGGGGTGGTCACAGCTCCAGATGAGCCATTTCACCATGTCACCGTGCTGCCTTCCAGCGACTGAAATCTGGTTTTTCTGGGGTCACAGTGTCTTTATCAGCCCATCAGGATTTGAACTTCTATGAAACACCCATTGCACGTGGATGCAGCTGCCCTGACTGTCCCCAGGACTGACCCCTGTTTCAGGAGAAGCCTTTTAACCCATGGTTAAGACCCTTTGTCTGTTGAGTTTTCTTTTTTCTTTCTACCTGCGCGTTGCAGACTCTGACTCTGCTGACTCCCCGAGCACCTCCTCCGCCCTCACCTCCCTGCAGTGGGTTGCAGAGATACTCCCCTCTAGCATCAAGATTCAAGGAAGGACCTTCACCCAGCAGCTGGAGCACCTGCTGACTCCACCCGAGCGCTATACCATCTGCAAAGCCCTGGAAGGCTTCTTCCAGCATCGGTAACTCATTAGCACCAACATCAATAACTCATTAGTGGCTCCATTCCTCTATGGCCAGTACCTGGCCTGGTAGCAATGCCCATGTCAGAGCTGGTCTCCAAGCAGAAGGCAGACCTCAGCTGCAAGGCTGTTGGCACCAAGCTTTGCTGTGATCATGTTCTCCAGTTTCCCCAGCTGTGTATTTCCCTGGGTGTGTCCACAGGGCACAAGCTCATCTCTCATCAGGTGTCCTGCCCAAGGACAGGGCAGACCCTTTAGCTTTGGAGGTTAATTCAGTCACCCCTTAATCCCTCAGAAAGTGACTTTGATCCCACCCAGCGTGGGCTCTCTTGCTATCTGGCTGTCCCTGATGGCTGCAGATCCTGTTCCATCTCTTTCAGTAAATCTCCCTGTGCTTCATCCTTATCTTCCCACTCTTCTCAGCATCTCAGCTGCAGCACGGGAATAGCTGTGGCTGCAGAGCCCTCATCCTGCAATGGAGCACATCTCCTAACACCACTGCAAGGGTCAAAACCACTCCCCTGGCAGACTTGTGACTTCCAATAATGACCTTGTTTTCTGCCCTTGATCTTTACCCTTCCCACACCATGGTGAATCAGCCATCCCCTGGCTGTGGGAGATGCTGCTGCCTCTTCCCAGAGCTGCTGAGCTGGCAGAGCCAGGCTGTCCAGCTGCTCCTCAGGAGCTCAGGTCCCACGGGCTGTGATGCACCAGCCAAGGCCAGGCAGGCTGCTGGTGCAGAGGCCAAAGGATCAGAGGATCCAAAGGATCAGGTTTTTTAAGGAAATGCAGGAAAGCCCTCAGTATTTAGGTTACTGATGGTTTGAGAGAATAGAAACTTTGCACCATGGCTCTGGCTGAGGCTGCAGCACCCCACAGCACCCCACATCTGCAGGGAGGCTGGGCTGCCTTTGTGCCCATGGGTGCTGGGTGAGACCAGTAAAGCAGAAATCGTTCATTTGTGCTCTCCTGAGCCTGCACTGCTTCTATGGGATTGCCCAGATGGGCAACTCAGCTCCAGGAGCGATGGCTGTGGGAGCAGATCCAGTCCCCAGGGTCTGCAGGCTCAGTCCTAGCAGGGTATTTGCTCTGGCTCAGAGGCACAAGGATGGGAACCACAGTGCCACAATTCACATCCTCAGGTTCCCCTCCCAGTGCAGGGCAGCCCATATTGTTTGATCTTCCAGCAGCATTTCACCAGGGGCTGTCACTGCTGCCCACCCCAGAGCTGTGGGGAGCAAGGTGCAGTGGGGACAGTGGCAGGACCACCCTCTCCTCCAGCCATCTCATTTTGCCTGTCACCACCCCAGATGGCTCAATGCATTTAACAATAATCCATCATGACCTAATCATGTGCCTGTCCCAGACCAGCAGCTGCAACCTCTGGCTGCTCCAAGGAGGGAAAGCTCCAAACATTGAGTTTGTGTTCCTTGCCACTGCAGCATGTGGATACCAGCATTTCCCAGCAGGAAACACAGGAGAGGGGGTTGGGACACCCCTGTTGTGGGCTGTGCCCCTCCAGCCAGGTCAGACATGGGGAGCCAGCTGGCCCTGGCCACAATCCAGGAGGAGCAGCCACCTGCCTCAGCAGCTTCTCCACAAAACTCTAACTTTTCTGAATGGGAAATAGGCTTCTGACAGCCAAGAGCTGGGTCCAGCTCCACAGAAAAGGCAAGTCAGAGCAAAACTGGGGAGAAACCTAGCAGGTGCCTTCTGGCAGGCTCTAGATAACTCCTGCTGCTTCTCATCCCTGCTGGGATCCAGGCACCCCCCAAAACACTTCATTAATGAAGTCCTTGCAGCATCTGAGCCTCTTCAGCCTGCAGCTCTTCCCTAGTCCCTGCCCTTTGGAAGGCAGCAAAGGTCAATTCAGTGAACATCAAGACAACAGATTTGTTCCTACATATGCAGTCTCCTTCCAGCTCTTTATAAGAAGTTCTTACTATTCCCCATTAAGGATACAATAGCTGCCTGAGCTTTAACCCACCATCTACCTCCTTCTCTGGAGATGTTCAAAACCCACCTGGATGCTGTCCTGTGCAACCCGCCCTGGGTGACCCTGCTTTGGCAGTGGGGCTGGACTGGATGATCTTCTGAGGTCACTTCCAACCCCTACTATCTGTGTGTGGTTCTGTGATCTCTGCCTCAGTGTCTCAGTAGACAAGCAGCCTGACTTCAGTTATTCTCAACAGCCCTTTCACCAGCTCCACACACCACAGAGCCAAAACAAGACCCAGCCTTCAGCCCAGCAAGGCTGCCCACCCAGCTACCCTCTCCAATGCCCTTCTCCCTCAGCACACTTACCTGCTGCTGGCTACAATTCAGCTCTTCCCTGGGTTTCCTCTCTCCTTTCTGGTGTTCCTCCACCCCTCTGACTGCCCACACACCCCAGCTGACTCACCAACCAGGTTTTATCCCTGGCTGCCAGGTGCTGCTGGTTGGTGCTCTCCCTGTTAGCACCAGCTGCACAATTCCAGTTCCCAAAGGGCTCTGTCCCTCTCTGCTGTGGAATCATCCCTCGGTGCCAGAGACACAGACACCAGCCTGGCAGCTGAGACCCCGGTGGGAGCGCCGGAGCCACGGGAAGCGGCGTGCCGGGGCTGTGCCGGGGCTGTGCCGGGGGGATGCGCTCACTGCCCAGCCCTCTCTTTCCGATCTTGCAGGAACATTGACACTCTCATTGTGGACGTGTACCCGGTGCTGGACACACCGGCCAAGCAAGTCCTTTGGCAGTTTATCTACCAGCTGCTGACTTATGAAGAGCAGGAGCACTGCCAGCAAAAGATTGCCAGGTTTCTTGGTTACAAGTCCTTGGCAGGTGAGAGGAAAGCCCCTGCGCTCCAACACGGACACACCGTGTCCCACCAGGTCCCCAGGGACCCCGGTCCATGGCACTGGGAGCAGACTGGTGTGGTGAAGCGGCTGCGGCTCTGCCCGGCTCCTGCCCACACGTTGCCTGCACGGATTGGAGCAGCTCTGAGGAGTTTCCAGCTCCTGTTACCCATGAGGTTGATCTGTAAATGTCAGGCAGGAGGTTTCCTTTTCTGCACCAGGGAGCCATATAGTTTGAGAAGGAAACTCCTCATTGAGAGGAGAGATGGCACCTGAGATGTTGACTCTGGGAGCAAAGGTTTTTGGAAGCTGCTTGGGTTGTTGAGGTTAGGGAGTCCCAAAGGGAACAGATGGCTTAGGGGCAGCGTTCAGACCAGAGAGGCAAAATAAACAGTGACAGCGGTGTCCCCAGGGACATCTCCAGCAGTCAGATGTGCACAGGTGTCTGTGGTCAGAGGAGGTGTGGAGCACCCACACCCATCCAGGAGCACTGCTCTCCCAAAAACACTTGGAAGGTGTCAGTGATTCTCCTCCTCCCCTGTCCACCTCTCCCCTTGCCATCACCCGGGGCTGTGGCAACATGAACACCAGTGGTGGTTTGCTGAGGGTCATGGGCTTTGCAGTCAGACGAGGAAAAGCGAGAGCAAATGTGGAGTCAAAGATCTTAATTTCTGGATTTGGAGAAAGAGCTCAAAGTCCCGGTGCAAACACTCCCCATTGCACATGGAAAACTGTTGGGTATTTGCTCACCTAATTTGCTCTCTCAGTTACCACTGCTTCTGCGTGTGCAGAACCCTGGCCCAGACTGCCTAATATGTTGTATATGCCCAAGAACTTAGACCTGAAAATTAGTTTACAGACTTTAGAAGATCTCAGAGGGAAGCCAATAGATGTGCAGTTCCCAGCTATATTTCAGGAATACAAAGCAGGTATCCCCAGCCACCGGCAGAGGAGGAGAGCACGGGAGTACATCTCCCAGGACCAGGCTGTTGTCCCTGGTTCCCAGGCTGGTCCCTGACTCCTTTCAGCTTCTGAGGTGGAAGGGGCAATCTCTGACCGTGTGAAGTTCTGGTTGTTCTGGTGCATGACGTGTGTGTCCATGCGTGGAAGCATGATGGCCAGAGATCTCTGAATTTGGGTTAGTCCTTCACCTGGGTTTCTTCCAAACTCGGTGGTGATCTCTGATGTTTGTGTGTATCGAGCTGCCTGAGCACTGGCCTGTTGGATACCACAGAGACTGATGCTCTGGTATCTTCACCTGCTGTAAGTCTGAGCTGTAGCACTGAACTGCACATGGTTCAGTCCATCAGACGACGTGGTTCTTCCAGGCAGCATTTTGGTGCTGGGCCCCACTCCCATCTTGTCCCTTGAGGACAGGAAGGAGTTAGTGGGGTCTCGCTGGACCAGCCTGGCTCAGGGCTGGAGTTTCACGTGCACCATAAGCAGATGGATGCCAATCCTGCTGGAAAACCCAACTGCATGTCCTGTCTTTGTGCATCCATCCCCTGCCCTGTGCTGGCAGGAGATCTGTGACCCGCTCGGCTCCCTGGGGCCAGCGTGAGGATGGGGTGAGCAGATGCCTGGTGGGACGGGCAGCCGCGGTGCCGGCAAGGCTGTGCATGGCACCAGGATCCAGTGAGGGGCTCAGAGAGTCCCATGGGTCTGGGGGAGCCCCGTGTCATGGCGAGGAGGAACGGGGGAGCTGTGGGGTCCAGCACCCACCGGCCATGCCTTACGAAGGGTGTTTTCTGCTGCAGCTGAGCCTGAAGCAGAGGACCGGTACCGCAGCTCCGTGCGAGGGGCATCCCTGTGCCGGGGAAGCCTTCGAACCCCACGCCCCGAGGACATGGGGGCAGCAGGTGGGTGATGGGGGCTGTGCGGGGGTTCCCTCTGCGGGG
>NW_010335743.1:6761-8113 GCF_000700745.2 Antrostomus carolinensis
CCAGAGACTGACTGGAAATCCGTGTTTTCAGAGAGTTGAAATAAACAATTCCAATGAGAGGCCCCTTGGGCTGAGGATGAACCTTGTTTCCAGTCCCTTCCAGCAGTGAGATGGTGCCCGGCATCCGTCCCTCGGGACCCCCAGACCCGGGAGCTCCCGGTGCTTCAATGGGTGCCTGGGCAGGGAGGGCAGCTCTGGGTCCCAGCAGGAGCTGGGGACACTCAGTGGGTCAGGGCTGTTGGGATTCCTGGGGGGCAGAAGGGATCCTGACTGGTTTGTCTCTCCCTTCCCCATCAGGCCAGAGTGACACCGTGGAGGTCCCGGTTCGCCTGATCCCTGGAGAGAGACAGGCTGGTGATGGCACATCCCTCCCAGAGACACCCAACCCCAAAATGGTGCGATTTCGTGGGGCTGGGGACGAGGACAGGCCTCTGGGATGAGCTTTGCTGGCGTGTGTGGGACTGTTGCGTTCACAGGGAGGGTCGACAGCCTGAGTCCTGTTGTGTTAACACAGGAAAGCAGGAAAAAGGGAACGGGGGAAGGACGTGTCTGCGAGGACATACCTGCTGACACCGTCCCCACCTCAGAGCTCAGCTCTGCGCTCACTTCCCAGGGCAATTAGTCACCTTTAATAAGGCTGGTGTCTGTCAGCGTGTTCCTGCAGCCGTGTGAGGCTCCTGGGGAGCTTCAGAAAAGCCAGAGTATCCTTGGGTTGGGGTGAAGCCCTCCTTAAAGAGTAAGAGACAGGGGGCTGGCGGGTCTGTGGTGGCTGTCCTGTCCCCAGGACATCGCAGGTCTCTGGGGGCTCTGCAAACCCCATCCCAGTTCAGGTACCAACATCAGCTCTTTGCCTTTCCCAGATGTCGGCTGTCTACGCAGAGCTGGAGAACCGCCTGGTCGGCAGCTTTGCTGGCAGGAGGGGCAGCACCGTCCTGCACAAGGCGTCACCTCCTGCCCCAGAGCTGGCACACGCTGCAGGTAGTGTCCGGCTTCCCATGGCATGAGAGAGGCGATTTGGGGGCTCTCAAGTGATGGTGGATGGTGCTGGCCAAGCAGGCAGAGGAGAAGACATCTTCCTCTTGGTGCTATTTTATAATGAAGCGGTGACGGTGCCACGTGCGAGCCCAGCGATGGCTCCTGCAAAGCTGCATCTGCAGGAGGGCAACAGAGTGTGTGGGGTGGCAAATCCACCATCCTGGGTCCTAACAGAAACAGCGGGGCCAGCAGGACCAGGGAAGTCATCCTTCCCCTGACCTGGGCACTGGTGAGGCTGCAGCTCGAGTGGTGGGTTCAGTGTTGGGCCCCTGAGTCCAAGAAGGACATGGAGGTGCTGGAGCGTGTCCAGAGAAGGG
>NW_010335743.1:8341-8710 GCF_000700745.2 Antrostomus carolinensis
ATGGGATGTGAGGAAGAATTTCTTTGCTGCAAGGGTTCTGAGGCATTGGAAGGGGTTGCCCAGGGCAGTGGTGGAGTCCCCATCCCTGGAGGGATTGAACAGACGGGCAGACGAGGTGCTCAGAGATCTGGTTTAGCAGTGGACAGGTACGGTTGGACTCGATGATCTCAAAGGTCTTTTCCAACCAAACAGTTCTATGACTCCATGATCCCATCACGCTGCGCAGCACAGGGCACTGCCCGGGGATCTCCTCCCCGCAGGCTGCACCGATATCCCATCTCGTGTTCCGTGCGGTGCGGGGGCTCGGGGAGTGCCCGGTGCGGGACCCCTCGGCAGCACTCTGTCCCGCAGGTGCTCGCAAGCCGGGGA
>NW_010335744.1:0-331 GCF_000700745.2 Antrostomus carolinensis
ATGGGGGGGTTCATGGGGGGTCCCTCAGCCCCACGGGGGGTTCCTCAGTCCCATAGAGGGTTCCTCAACCCCATGGTGGGTCCTTCAGCCCCATGGAGGGTTCCTCACCCCCACGAGGGGTCCCTCAGCCCCACGGGGAGTCCCTCAGCCCCATAGGGGGTCCCTCAGTCCTGTGGGGGGTTCCTCAGCCCCATGGAGGGTTCCTCACCCACATGGCAGGTCCCTCAGCCCCATGGGGGTGGTTCATGGGTGGTCCCTCAGCCTCGTGGGGTGTCCCTCAGCCCCTTGGGAGGTTCCTCAGCCCCATGGGAGGTTCTTCAACCATGTGGAG
>NW_010335744.1:632-901 GCF_000700745.2 Antrostomus carolinensis
GGTTCTTCTGCCCCCTGGGAGATTCCTCAGCCCCATGGGGGGTCCCTCAGCCCCACGGGGGGTTTCTCACTCCCATGGTGGGTCCCTCAGCCCCACAGAGGGTCCCTCAGCCCCATGTGGGGGGTTCCTCACCCATGTGGGGGGTTCTTCAGCCCCATAGAAGGTTCCTCACTCCCACAGGAGGTTCCTCAGCCCCACGGGGGGTTCTTCTGCCCCCTGGGAGATCCCTCAGCCCAGTGGGGGGTTCCTCACCCCCACTGGGGGGGCCC
>NW_010335744.1:926-1578 GCF_000700745.2 Antrostomus carolinensis
CCCCCCGTGGGGGGGTCCCTCAGCCCCATGGGAGGGGTCATGGGGGGTTCCTCACTCTCGTGTGGGGTTCCTCAGCCCCATGGGGGGTCCCTCACCCCCACGAGGGGTCCCTCACCCCCAAGGGGAGTCCCTCACCCTACCAGGGAGTTCCTCAGCCCCATGGGGGGTCCCTCAGCCCCACGGGGGCTCTACCACCCCCCTGCCTGAGCCCCGTGTCCCGCAGCCGGCCGAGGAGAAGGCTCAGCTCCTGCAGAACAGCGAGTACCAGGAGATGATGGTGGAATCCACCTTCATGTACCTGACCCTGGACCTGCCCACCGCCCCGCTCTACAAGGACGAGAAGGAGCAGCTCATCATCCCCCAGGTCCCTCTCTTCAGCATCTTGGCCAAATTCAACGGGGCCACCGAGAAGGAGTACAAGACCTACAAGGAGAACTTCCTCAAACGCTTCCAGCTGACCAAGCTGCCTCCCTACCTCATCTTCTGCATCAAACGCTTCACCAAGAACAACTTCTTCGTGGAGAAGAACCCCACCATCGTCAACTTCCCCATCACGTGAGTGGTGAACACCCCCCGGGCTGGTGTGGGTGCTTGGGGATCCTGGCTCCCTTGTCCCTGCGCTCTGTTGGGGGTTTGGGGGCATCTAAGGGGG
>NW_010335745.1:0-212 GCF_000700745.2 Antrostomus carolinensis
TGGGGGGAGGGGACCCCCAGTGTCACCCAGACCCCCCCAGAATGGGACTGGGGACCCCAAAAATGGGGTTGGGGGACCCCAGAGTGGGATGGGGGGGGCCCTAAGGTGCGGGGAGGGACCCCAAATGGGGTGAGGGGACCCCCAGTGTCACCCAGACCCCCCAAAATGGGATGGGGGGACCCCAAATTGGAATAGGGACCCCCCCAAACTTG
>NW_010335745.1:440-654 GCF_000700745.2 Antrostomus carolinensis
CCCCCAATGTGGGATGGTACCCCCCCAAATTGAGACCAGGGACCCCCAGGGTGGGACAAGACCCCCCCCAAATTGAAATGGGACCCCCAGGGTGGGATGGGACCCCCCCAGATTGTGACTGGGACCCCCAGGGTGGGATGAGACCCCCCCAAATTGAGACCAGGGACCCCCAAGGTGGGATGGGACCCCCCCAAATTGAGACCAGGGACCCCCA
>NW_010335746.1:0-237 GCF_000700745.2 Antrostomus carolinensis
GGGGTCTCTGCATTTGCTGATGGAGCCCTGCCCCCCTCGCCATCCACAATGGTCTGTACGAGCTGCCAATGCGTTTGATGACGTTCCTGTTTTGTGAAAGGAGGAAAGGAAACGTGACCATGTAAGATCCACGTTTCCCCGGTCAATTACATGCGAAGAATAGATCCGATTTCGACGGGTTTTTTTTGGTCCAGGATGGTAACAGCTTAGGGAATAATACAGCCGCCTTCCCTCACC
>NW_010335747.1:0-632 GCF_000700745.2 Antrostomus carolinensis
CCAGGAGATGGTGGTGAGGACATGGAGATGGTAGAGGGGACATGGAGGGGACATGGAGATGGTCAAGGAGACCTGGAGATGGTGGTGAGGACACAGAGGGGGCAGGAGATGGTGGTGGGACCAGGAGATGGTGGAGGAGAGCAGGAGATGGTGGTGGGGAGAGGGATGAGACCAGAACATGGTGGTGAGGACCAGGAGATGGTCATGAGGACATGGAGGGGACCAGGAGATGGTGGTGGGGACATGGAGGGGACAGGAGATGGTGGTTGGGACCAGGAGATGGTCATGAGGACATGGAGGGGACCAGGAGATGGTGGTGGGGACATGGAGGGGACAGGAGATGGTGGTTGGGACCAGGAGATGGTCATGAGGACATGGAGATGGTGGGGACAAGACCTGGTGGGACGGGGCTGGTGGCCACTCTCACCCTCCAGGTAGTTCCTGGCGATGAACTTGAGGGCCTCGTCCAGGAGGATGACGGGGAAGGAGATCTTCAGCACCATCAGCCAGTGCGTCAGGTCCAGGGGCGTCAGCTTGAAGATCATCTGGTGGCAGGAGGAGAAGACATGGTTGGAACCTCAAACCATCTCCAGAACCATGGGGACATCAACCCCGTGGGTCAACAAGGTCAT
>NW_010335748.1:0-22441 GCF_000700745.2 Antrostomus carolinensis
CCCACTGTCCATGTCACTGACAAAGATGTTTCTTTTGTGCATATGTAGCGTAAAGTTAGATCTTCCTTTAATGGATAAACAGTGGATTGTGACAGATGTTCATGTTCAAAAATACGCTTTGGCTAATACTAAAATACCTTCTGCTTAATGCCTCCATGGTATTCACGCTACCAGACAGGTTTTCTACTCTTACAGCAACTACTGTGTATCTTGCTGAACTCTTTGCAGTTTAATATTTAAAACAAGCCGTTAAGAATAAAAGAGTTCTGATCATTAAATTAGAATTAAAGTGGAGCAGAAGCTGATACATTATCTGACTCTTGGCTTCTATAGTGCCTGTCACAAAATAATGGCTTTCTTAAACTGTACATTGATCATCAACAAGAAGTTCGGAACTGTCTGTTTCAGTCCAAAAATCTTTTATTACCAAATAAATAGTTTTCATGCTGTTGGAATGAGCTAAGAAATGTCTTTAACAAGAAATTCATTCACATCTAAATGAATTTAGTTTAATCCTTCTCCCTCCTGAGCTTAGTTTTGCAATTGCCCACCCTCTACTTAAAAAAGTGAGTGGGGCAACTTTGTAAGTAAGCACACAGCGAATTATATTTCAGGTTACGTATAGTCAGTACATATTTTAAAGCATGTAATAAAAGAGCTTTAGAAAAGCAAAATGTCCTTTTTATTTTAGAAAGTAATAAATATTTGTCAATGGGGTGTGTTATTAAAATTATCACAGGCAAAAGCTGTACTACTAAAAGGTAAATCTGGCAAGCAACAATTCTTTTAGTCACAAATTCACAGCCTGCATCATCTGCAAAACAGAGTAAGTTAAACAGGGGGAATAAATTTTATGTTCCGATTTCCTGGTGGTGAATGGTCTGCTGCTTTTGGAACATAGATGAAGGGTATGTTACCTTTTGGATTCAGAAATACTGCCTTCCTGCAACCTGTTGGCTTCCTTCTATGCTAGCTGGCTTTTCTGTTGTTGTGGACAGGAAGGTCTTCTCAGATGCACAGCTCTACCTTGACTGAAGTTCCCTTCTCTAACAGAACCAGTACCCCTGCCTGCATTCAAGTGTCACTGCACAAAGTTTATGTAGCTATTTAAATTTCTCAGCTTCTCTCGTCCTGGTACCAGCTGCATTCTCTCACTCCAAGAAGGAGTTCCCAGGTGATCTTTTTGGTTCTTGGTGCTGCCTGCCTCGATTATTGACCTTTTGAGTCTTCATTTGTACTCTCTATTGTGCTGCGTGTTGCTTCAGCCATTTATTTCTGCCCTGTTTACCTGACCCAGCTGATGACTAAACCATGAAGTCCCATCCTTGTGTTGACGGTGCTGTCACCCTCTCCTTTCCACTCCCCTAGTGTCATCCACCCCCAGTCATTATTATGATCTCTCTACCTTCCTAGAAACAGTGGAAAAACTTAAATTAAATATATGAAGCCCCATCTTTATGCTTGCTTTATTTTTTTATTTGCCTCTTAATAAAATAAGGACTCTCTGCTCTTTGAGAAAGAATTATCATAGAATCACAGAATCACCATTCTATGATTATGATTCTATGATTCTATAATCACAGAATGGTTTGGGTTGGAAGGGACCTTAAAGATCACCTAGTTCTAACCCCACTGCCATCAGCAGGGACACCTTCCACTAGACCAGGTTGCTCAAAGCCTCATCCAAGCTGGCTTTGAACAGTTCCAGGGAGAGGGCAATTATAATTGTCTGTATGTCTTTGGAATGACTAATACAATGGGGTAATGTATTTTCTAGCATGTGCTATGACAATATGCATTTGAAACTAAAACAGGATGATCTAATCAAGATAACCGAGCAGTATAGTGGTGGTGTGCTAAGGAATTAGTACTTAAGCTATTTCTAGCGCCTTTGTTTGTGAGTGATCAGTAAGTAGTCACTTTCTGGGTGCTTTTTAGTAAGCTCTGTGATGAGCATCTTTCTAAAAAAGAATCCTTAAAAAATTGATAAGGGGAGGAATGCTATATTTCAGATCTTTGAAAAATAAACTTCTAGGAAACTGTCTGTGATTGGAAATCAGGAAAAAATACATTTTAGGTAGAACCTGTAGTTGTGGAGAAAATTAGTTTATAATCATGCTGATTTTAATTTTTCAGGTATTTGCCTTTTTTGTTACACAAGAGCTTAAAGTGTACAAACTTTAGTTGTTTCAAAATCTTCTATCACTATACTGTTG
Source organism: Antrostomus carolinensis (assembly GCF_000700745.2). Taxonomy (NCBI): domain Eukaryota; kingdom Metazoa; phylum Chordata; class Aves; order Caprimulgiformes; family Caprimulgidae; genus Antrostomus; species Antrostomus carolinensis. Next base: position 2,217 of record NW_010335748.1, read on the forward strand.
TTAATAAGCTTTTAATAGCAGTTAATGCAAACTGTAGGAAAAAGTGTGAGATTGGGAATAAAAGTTTAATAATGAAATCAAGTTACTATTCTTTTTTATTGATATATTGACATAGGAATTATTATATTGGCTGAAACCGTAATACAGTTTCCTATTTCACTAGTAAATAAATCCCAGTGCTTCAGCTGATGTTAACTCTGTATGAAGTTTCTCCCTCATTTCTTTAGGTAGTAACTGGTTTGATCTATACTAGAGTTGATGGGGGCATTGTATTTATATTAATACTGGATTTCCTTGATAATCTATATGGATAAATTACATATGACATGAAAAATATTTTTTCTGATCAGTTTTGAATTTTCCCCACTTTGGATGTTTCACGGTACTTTTTTCTTGTGTTACGAGACAGCAAGGATAGAAATGTCTGGTCAGACACTGGCGCATTTATTATTTTTTATGTCCACTTATAATACTCTTGATTTTAATCTTGCCAGTTTCTCTTTGTATTATGTTTTCTATGCTTATCATTGTTCACATTTTAATTATTTCCAGTTCCTTAGTATCCTTTTGGAGAAGGGGTGACCTGTACCTGATGTGTTTTTTTCTGGTAAGGTCACAGCATTGTTTTTTATAATTATATTGCACTGGCTTTCTTCTAATTCTCTTCCATTGTTTAAGCATCCTATCTTATTATTTTTATTTTGAGTGCAGTGGCATATTGAGCAGAGATTTTCACTAAACTGCTGAAGTGGTGCCCTAGTTTCTTTCCTGAGGCCAAGGCATCTGTTGTTCATTCCCAGTACAAAATAACTGATGTGATGAGCAACTTACATTAAACAGAGGCAGTCCTGCCACCTCCCTTGCACCTGAGACTGGCATTCATCAGCCCCAGTGATCTAGTTCATCCAACTACACTGTTAAAAAAGCAATCCTGGTCTTACCAGTAAAGGGTTGATTTTTCTCTTGCTTTGCTCCCTGAGTAGGCTTACCAGTGTTGGCTACTGCTGCTGTTGTTGCAAGGGAAATAGAGGAGCACATGGCAAAGGAAGTGGGAGGTATGGAACGAGTCCTTTTTACAGCAATCTGCATCAGATCAGTTTAACTAACATAAAACTATGCAGAGAGTTGCAGTAGAAGTATTAAGGTTGGTATCAATGCAGTGTGGATGGAAATGTGTTTGTAAGCATGAGGAGAAAAAGTGAAACAAGGGGTTAGAGAAATGGTCTGTGCTGATAACAAAGGACACCATTCCCAGCAATATCTGTGTGCCACAGCACACAACTTGCATCCTAACAGCAGGAGGGTGACACTGTGCTTTCTCCTGTTAGGCAGACAGAAGAGACTGGAGGCACACATTTCAGACCTATGTACCAAACAAGGAAAAACAGACAATGGGCAGCAATACAATGGGCCTAAGATTTATGGAAGGTGAGGTAAGCAAGATGCTGAGGCAAAGGACTGTCTTGTCACAGCTGATGATTCTTGAAGGCTATCCTAAAGGTTCTGCTCAAAACCCCCTAGTTTTTTATTGTCAGCTAAGAGCATCTCCTGAATGGGGTGTGAGGACTCAATAGCAGGTAGCCTTTGTCCTCTGTTTTGCACATAAGTCATCCTGGCCAGATCACTTGGGCAGATCAGTCTTGGTGCTTGTGTGTAAGTGAGTGTAAGAGTGAGAGTGAATTAAATCTATAGGAGAATAAATGTCAGTGGGTAATATCAACTTATCCGGAGATTTTGTGGGTAACTGTTACCTTCCCCTTGCCTAACACACTGAGTTTTATTACACTAAGTTCCCTACCATTGAGCCTTTAATTTGAAACTTCATAAAACACAGACTGTTTTCTCTTGGGTTTATTATAGTACATGTTCTTATCTATCATCATTTAAACTGATCTAGTGGAAGGTGTCCCTGCTGACGGCAGGGGGATTGGAACTAGATGATCTTTAAGGTCCCTTCCAACCCAAACCATTCTATGATTCTATGATTCTATGATTCTATGATTCTAAACTCAGTTTAGCATTTTTGAGGCCCACTTACTCGTTTTGGTTAGATTAACAGTTTTCCATGATTTTGAGTAACCTCCGAGTTCTGAGTAACTGCAGATTTTATACCGTGGTACTCACTCACCCCTGTTTCTGGAGAATTAACAACTATACCGTAACACAGAACCAAATCCATTCTTTTGAGACACTTTGCAGTTAACTCTTCGCCATTAATGGAATTTATTATAATGAAATAGATCATTTAATCCAATATTTTGCTTTATTTATTCTCATCAGGTTTTGATCTGTGACTGTCTGTGTCTTAGGGGTTTTTTGTTTGTTTGCTCAGGAGGAGTTCTTACTTCAGGCTCTGAAAGAACTTATTTTCTGTTATCTGAATAGATCCAGAGCAAGAACTAGATCATCATCAGCAGTAGTTGTTCTATTCTATTTCTTTTGTACATGATGCTTGGTATGACTTTTGCTTATTGTTTGTACTAGGATTAGATTTCCAAATTTGTGTGAGACTCCTATTTGATTCAAATAACTTCTTGAAGCTCATTGTTTCTTCATAATGTTTTATTATCTTTTTCCCAGCAATAAGCATGTTTTTGGAGACTCAGAGATTTTCTTAGCATGTAAGATGTATCTAGGGGTTTTGCTTCCTTATTTTGAGCATTAGGGACCTTCAAGTTACCGAAATCTCCTTTTTAATAGCATATGTTTAAAGTTCAATAAGTTTAACAGGGAGAAGCACGTGTTGTGGGGCACAAACTCTTTGCATATATGAAGGGGCATCTTATATTTCTTGCTTTTACCTTACCAGTCCTACATGTTGCCTTTTTCTCATCAATTGTTTCAGAAAATAGCTTATGACATCTGTCACACACATGACAAGGGGTTTCCATGGTTTGTTTCCCCCACCCTGCTTCCTCTGTCAAAAATTCTGTATGCATTCTGGATCCACATATACCTTCCCATCACTCTTACTCGCCCTTCTCTTTCACTGTGTTGAATTATGTTGAGGATTTGCCCATCATTCAGACTGGGGAGAACACCAGCTGGTGCCCACCGTGAACACATCCCAGCTCTTTGTTATAGCATTAAGGAATTCAGAATATAACAAAGTTAAAGTTTATGCATAGCTGTGCATCTTCTACCTGGCATGTGTGCATAATTCTATGACAATGGCATGATCAAGTACTGTTTAATAAAATACTGTATAGCATTGTAAGACTGTTTTTTGTATTAATGTAAAATAGTGTTATTTGGGTGTTGAAGTTCCTGGGATTGTAAGCACCACACAAACATGGGCTGAAAAGATTATAGAATCATAGAATCATTTTGGTTGGAAAGGACCTTTAAGATCATTGATTCCAACCGTAAACCTAACACTACTGAATGTTTGCAATGTAAATATAATACAGTTGAAAAGAGAAAATATACACAGATGAGAAGGGGAATACTAGGAGTTGCGGGAGAACATTCATACTTCAGGCATCCAATTCATGTACCTAAATCAAAAGACTGATCTCCCTAGACCATTTCCACAGCTTATCCAGAGACTCCTTCAGAGGACAGTTGGAATACCTGAGGCATTCCTTCATCAAAATCACTCTCAACAGGAGCCTCTCTCCATTTACTGTATAGGAGGATCCATCTCCTACATCCCACACTTGCCTACTTCAGATACTTTAAATTAAGTGGTGTGTATATACCTTCTTAAGATACTCTTTGTTCATAGGGGCTGTAGGAGCATCTTTGTAAGTTGAATTTCAGTGAAGTCTTTGAAGAAGAGCAGTGAAGTAGGTTTTCAAATAGTTAAGGGAGTTTCTCTAAAGTGTAAGGTATAAAATAGGAAAAGGTGGAAGAGATTTGATTGAAAATATAATGTGGAGGAGACAGGAGATGGAAGCTGGACTCCTGATGCTGAATGACAGGTGGGAGATGTGAAGGGAAGAGATACAAGATGCATCTCCAATTTGTTTATTTTTTTTTCAATAAAAAGTGGAGATTTGTTTGAAAGTGTTTTAGCCCAGCACAAAATAAACAAATCGGGCAGTGTGATCTAACGGTCTTTTCAGCTTTGTTTCATGAAAATTGGCCTGGCTTCAATTGCGAGCAAACCACAGCTGGCTTCCTGACGGTGATCAAGGAACAATGAGTGCGGTGGTGATAAGTGAGGGAAGGGCCTTGAAACTGAAGACAAGTAACAGATATTACAGGAGAAGTCAGGGAGAGCTGTGAGACAGTGATGTGTTCTCCAAGTGATCAACTGGGAAAAGGGTCTTTGCAGCAGTTTTCTGAATGAATGTGAGTGAGATTGGGCTGCATTTCCCTGAATGCTTCCATCTTGGAAATGTTGCACTGGAAGCGTCTGCAAATTATGAATATGAATCCTAGGATTTGGAGTAAATTTGGGATCTAAGGTGATGCTAGAGTTATGTGTCTGAGCAATAGGCAGGGTGATGGTGTAGCTGTGCAGCTTTGTGTGTGTCACCAGCAATTAAGTCATTCATATGAAAACCTTAAAGATCTGTCCTCAAATATAATTGTGCTGTTTATTATTTGGAGTTCTGCACTCCTACAATTGCTTCCCACGTAATATTGCTTAGAATATTTCCCCACCTGCCACCAAGGACTGGACATTAATGGTAGAGTTTGATTTGTAATGTTGCAGTGGGGTGGCTAGTGTGAAGAGGTGTGTTTTGCATTTGCTGGGAAGGCACTGATCTTTTTATTTAGTTTATAGTAATAATGAACACCAGGTACAGTAATTTCTTTGCAATTAAATTATGAAGTCAAGTCTTCTAATGACTATACTCCATAGTACTTCAGTAATAAAATTAATTGATTCAGTTTCTTATTCTGCTCTTGCCTGATGATGTAAGAATTCTCCCAGCAGGAGGAAGCTTCCAGTTCGCTTGAGGCTTTTATAAGCAGGTCTCGTACCAGCCGCAGTCATCTTTTCCTTCCTCTTCAGCACGTCCCAGAACTCAAGAGGTTGAGAAGGGGGACTGGAGAAAGGGCAGAGGAAACATTTCCTGAGGCTGAGAGAGTTGGGGCTGTTCAGCCTGGAGAAGAGAAGGCTCTGGGGAGACCTTATAGTGACTTTCCAGTAGCTGAGGGGGCCGACGGAAAGGCTGGGGAGGCACTGTCTACAAGGGCAGGTAGGGATAGAACAGGGTACAATGGTTATAAGCTGGACAAGAGTAGATTTAGATTAGGTATTAGGAATAAATTCTTTCCTGTGAGGGTGGTCAGACACTGGAACAGGTTGCCCAGAGAAGCTGTGGATACCCCCTCCCTGGAAGTGTTCAAGGCCAGGTTGGATGAGGCTTTGAGCAACCTGGTCTAGTGGAAGGTGTCCCTGCTGATGGCAGGGGGGTTGGAACTGGATGATCTTTAAGGTCCCTTCCAATCCAAACCATTCTGTGATTCTATGAACATCTGCTCTTGGCTAATTTTTCACTGGCATATAGTCATATGGGCATGATAGCAAACAGGTGTGAGCTAGAATTGTTTCTACGCTTTTCTCACTTAAACCAGAGATGAGGCAACTTTAGTATCGGGGAGGCATAACCTGAAAGAAAACAAAACAAAACAAAACCAACAAACAGCTTTTTATTTTCTTTCTTGTTATATTTTACAATTGATACATTTCCACCAGATGTGGAAATGCAAAACTGTTAATGTGTTTTTGCAAGAGCAAGAAGAAAGATTGTGTTAGGTGTCTAGCAGGTAGGTGTCCAGATTGAAATGTTAAAGTATGTAGTATGCTCAGGGAAGAGAAATTAAAGAATTGCCTTTCCTCAGAAGTGTAACTCTTTTGAAAGGAATTTGGTATTAATAGCCCTTCAATAGTCTCAGGTTATTCAGAGAAGGAGCAGTGATGGTCAGGTAAGGCAGTAAATGACCTTTTGCTTGCTGAAAATTTAGGTATGCATAAATTCATGAGCAGACGCACTTCATGGCATGCCAGACACCTGCGGGCAAAAAGCGCAGCGTGTCTGTGGAATCCCGGTGGCTGGATGCTCACAGCCCGTGGGGAGAGGCAAGGCAGGGTTCAGGTGTCCCTCTGCTCCCTGCTGGCACGCTCGGCCCTGCGGCTGGGACCTCGCTTTTGCCAAGAAAGGTTGGACCAGATGATCCTTGCGGTCCCTTCCAGCCTGGTGTTCTGTGATTCTGTGCCAGGGTGCACTTTCTCCTCCCGCCCCAGTGCGCTTACTGAGTGGCAGCCAGGCTTTAGTCTGCAACTCTTTGAGATAAAATAACCAAAATATGACACTATATTCTAAATGTGGTGGTACGGGTTCTTTATCATGTACCAATTTCTGACATGCATGTGGTACACAAGTGGGAATTCAACATTAAAATGGAAATAAAGATTTTTATATCTGTCCTGAACTAACACCAACACTAAGAAGACAAAACCATTACCTTCTCCCACAGATTTTGGAAATCACATGTGTCTTGCATATCTTTGAGTTTCCTCATGTATGTAAAGTCAAGTCAGTTTCCTCATGACACTGACTTTACTAAGCAGTCTTAGTAAAGTCAGTGTCACATCTTTGCAAAAAGAGTATCGTAATGTCCATGTGCTTAGTGAACAGAAAACTTTGCATAATACTGTTTTTCCACCTAGAAATAATAACCATTTGGGTCCTTACCACTCCATCAGTGCCATAGGCAAACAACACCTCTTTCAATGAATTTCAGATGTTCATGTCCTCACTTGTCTTGAAATAATTTTTAAACCTATTAATTTATTTCATATAAAGGATCTTGCTGCATCTTAAGCCATCAAGTAGGAGAAGTACAAGTAATTGGAGATAGTTGGTTCCCCTGAACTTTTTTTCTTTTGAAAGAAAGTGTGTTTATATTGATTTGTCTGGTTACACACTGATCTCTGAAGGCATAACTCTACTATAGTGAAGGGAAGGATGGTATCATACTCCTGGACAACCTCATACTGTCTTTGGTCTGGCTATCTCAAAGAGGTAGTAACGGTGACAGTGCAAGGTACAGTGGTGGAAAAGGAAGGTGCAAGGTGCAGCAGAAGGCACAGACCCCTAGTGCTGCTGCTGAAGTTTGGTTGACACGATACTCCACAGTGTAGCCCATGGTTCCACCACAAACCTCCTATTCCTGTAGTGTCTTCACTGCTGCTGTTGCACATTCCTATTGTATTAAAGCCTCACTCCCTCCCTCACTTCCAAGAATGATGGAAGGACTCAAGACTAAAGTGTTGATGATATCTTTATGAAGAAAACTGTTTAAGAGCACCAAAGAGCAAAGTTAACCGGAAGTTCTTGGAGTTAACTAGAAGTTTTTGGAGTTACCCTTATACTAGCAAGAAAAGGTTCCCAGACATTTAAAGGGAAATGCAAAAACACTTTTATACGTTATTTTAAGCCTGATCATACTGCAGGAGAAATGGCATATGAATGAATCTTTTTATCCATAGAATACCTGTCTTCCCCGATGTCACTTTTTTCAAACCAAGTGAATCATTTTTCAGTCCGTTGTTCCCCCACACTCTGGATTTCTTTGGTTATGCCATATACTCACTTCCATTGCATTAAAGCCTGTATTTCAGTAGGCAGACCTCTTTTCTAAGTAGGCATTTTTTTAAAACTACATTTTCTCATTGGCAGTTGTATACAATACACCTAGTATCGTATACATGGTATGCTGCTGTGAGCTTTTATTAATTTGTTAAGGAGAAACATCAGCATAAAAAGTTACTTCATCTAGTACACTGCCAAGCAAGAACTTCTCGCAACCTTCACATAGGCAAAAGAGTGGATATTTTTGTAGAAATAATATTACTTTCTGACAGTTTTACGGTATGGTAAGATTATTGCAATTTAGTTTTTGCAACCATGTTACCAAGAGGCTAAAAATCTAGAAATGAAGAGCTGATGAAGATAAAAATACCACCTTTATTGATTCTAGACCACTTTCTTTTATTTAAAATAATAAACCAAATTATATATAAATATGAAAAAGCAGCAGTATGCAAGAGGTGAGCAAACACACTGCAGGTATTCGTGTTTGCCTGAAGGGGAATATGTTGTCATCAATTAATGCTGTGTAAATGCTCTTGATGTAGGATACCACCGTAGCCTTTCCTGTAGCTGCAGCATTTTGTGGTTAAAATGGAAATCTTGTAATAGTCTAGAGACTCCGATTATTTTTCTGGGAGTAATTTGGTGTCTCTTTAATTAGAGCTGTGCTCTGTGTTACCTGATTTCATCCTTTTTCTGTTCACATATTTAGGACCTAATTCTGCCACTGGATTTGTTCAAATGGACCTTGATAGCCATGGGGCCAGACTGAGTTGATGGTCTCTGGATGACTGCATGTTTCTAATCTGATTGTAGGCCTGAACCTAAGTTTCTGTTTTATTCCCCTGTCTATTTACTTCTAATTCATGAAAATTATCCTATAGAATGGTGTTTGAGTCTCGTGCACATTATATTAAGGTATTTCTGATGTTCTATTTCTATTTAGTAGCATTCATACTCCATGTGCTTGGGATGTTGTCAGACATCTTTGAAATATTTCTGTTTGTGTCATGTGCCAAAAACTCATTATTGCCATGATTATTGTGTTATATTTTTACATTTGATGGTTTCCTACCTAAAATTGAGATCATCACCTGTGTTTTCAGTCATTGTGGTATTTCTCTTAACTCAGATTTTGAACTGTTGGAACTTTATTCAGGTCATTTTTAAAGATGTCGGTACATTTGGTTTTTATTCATTGGACACAAAATACATCTATTTTGTTTTATTTTTCAATGTGCTTTCTTCTTAGCAGCCTACTATTACTGAAAGCTTTCCATATGATGATACACTGTGATATAGACCAATAAAGTAAGTAGGAAAAGGCATTAACTTTTACTAGCTCTCCTGTTGCTTTTCTGTGTCTGTGGCCGTGGTTACATGACACACTATACAGCTGAGAGCGAGGATTTTTTTTGTTTTTGTGAACCAGAGGATATCTTTTGTTTACACTGAGTGCTGTTCCCTGTCCTATTCCATATGACTGACTATGTTGCAGTTTCCCTGAGTACTAAAGTTAAATAGCCCTGATAGAAGCTGGAAAGAACTTTGTGAAATCATGTTAGAAATAGAGTTTGAGGGTAAAAATGGATATGCTCCATCTCTATGCATGTTAGTATTTATATTCTATAGACGTTTTAAAGCAAGTATGTAGCAATATATGATAATTAACATATTAAAAGATCCAAAACTTTTCTGTATATAGAGATTCAGAAATACCTTCATTTTTTTTCCTTTGTAGACTTCTTACAATGATAATCTAAGAGTTTCAGAGTATTTGATGAATTTTTGCATATTCCCAGAACAGCAGAAAAGCACCGTTGTCCTGTTTTTCCAAGGAGAAAACCGAAGCATTCATTCGGTCAGTTGTAAAGTCAGTGTTATTAATTGGGTTCTCCTGCCTTTTGACCTTGTGCCTCGAGCTCCGTTTCTCCCTCAAAAGCCAAAGCTTCATTATGATCAGCTGCTTTACATTTCTACGTAAAAGGCCCAAGGTGTTTTGGTTCGGACTCCCAGAACAAGAGGAAGAGAAGGTTGGTGGCCACCTGCCAAGGTGCTTGGTCTGACTCACTCCCCCTTCACAGAGGCCGATGGCGAAGGCAGAGGCAGAACCGAGCGTTCCTGTGTGGCGTTCAACTGCCTTAACCACATGCCCATTGCTCTCTTCCTGTAGTTGTCTGTCTTGTTCTCTGCACAACTTCTAGAGCAAACACATATACCAGCCTATAAATAATCTAATTCGATACACAACCCTGATTCATTTCCTAAGCGGCGTGTGTCCCGCACACACAGGGTGGCCATGGTCCTGTGGAAAAGTTTAGCAGAGAGGATGAGGCCAAGTATTAAGGCTATTAACTATTTAAACTTTCCAGTGAAATAACAAATTTTTAAATGTAGCTTATTATAGCTATAGCTTGAAGTATTTTTAACAAGGAACAAGAAAAAATGAATGCTTTTAGGTCTGGTTGTAACCGTTTCCCTGTCTAGCATCTGAATGTGGATAAATCAGCTCAGTGAAACACCAGGTCAGCCGGTCAGGGGAGGTTGGCCACCCCTAGGGAGGAAGGGAAGGAAGAAGGCTGGGTAGTAAATGCTGTGGGTATAGCCAGTTCGCCTTCAATCTTGGGGACCATTTACGGAGAGCTTACTATAGCTTTTGTTTTTTCTTCAGCATTCCTAGCCCAAGAAATTATCTCCTCTGGAGTTTCTCAGTGCAGTAGATGATGGGGATGAGTGGTGTGTCGTCACAGTCTGTTAATAGTGTAAATAAATAAACAAAAATCAAAAGTGGGTTTTTTCTTATCTGTGTTTTTGTGCTGGAAAATAAGAGGATGCACTCCTCAAGTCTCCCAGTTTTCTCTCAGATTAATTTTAGGGGCAATCTGTATGTTTCTTGATCTCAAAAATAAGTAGCAAAAACTTTTACAATATAAAAAAATATTGCTCTCAGCTTCCCCCTTTAATCTTCATCCTGGTCAACCTGTAGTGGCCTGCAGTGTTTGTAAGCTACCAAGGATGGTGTGTAGACTCCAGTACCTGAGCAGTGGTGTTGGGAATCACAAGCTCATCTGTTTATTTTTTTATGTTAGACTTGATTAGGATGGTAGGGGTTTTTTCAGATAAACCTTGCCAAACCATGGGTTAGGTTTCAGTTTTTGTTAATGTTCTACCTTATCCACGGATGATGCTTGAGATTTGGTGACCAGGATAGTGATTTGCTGTGATGAAAACACAGCAACCTCATGCTTTGCTTTGGCATATTTTTCTCTGGGTTATGCAGTCTTTTCCCACAAGTAATGCAGCAAATTCAGTTGTCCTGTAAACAGTGATGGAGATGATACCGAGATATATGAATAGTTAAGAGAATTTTAGTCAAGCCATTCACTGAAATTAATAAAAATCAACACACTTGCAGAAGTACAACAGTTCCACTGGCATTTTATTGTAAAGAAAAAATGAAAACCCTGCTTTTAACACTTCTTTAAAAAAAAAAAAAATAAGGATCATTTTTCAAAGTTTCATAGGTATAGAGAAGTTGTGGGAGCAGGAAGAATCAGTCTTGATAGGGCAGAATCACCTTAAGCCAGCATCTCAACTCAGCACTTAGTGTCGTGAAACCATCGCCTGAAACTGCTGCCTGTCATATCAGATAATATTATCATGTATTTATTATATTACCTCATCTTATGTGTTGTTGTAACCTTTTTGGAGGGATAGTTTTTCTTTTCTGGTGGGTTTTTTTTTGGGGGGGATTGGGTTTTTTTGCTTGGTTTGTTGGGGTTATTTGTTGGTTTTGTTTTGGGTTTTTTTGACAGCACCTAGTCTGAGGGCAGTCCTGATCCATGACTTGGCTTCCAGATACTAGGAAAATACAAGTAGTAATGATGCCTGCTGATAAAAATTTTCTACCTTATTTCCATTTACATTTGTTTGCCTTCAGCTTCCAGCCATTGATTCTCGTTATGCCTTTCTCTGAAGGATTAAAGAGCTCTTTAGTACTCACTATTTTCTCCCCAGGAAGGTGCTTTTACCCTGTAATCAAGTTACTTCTCAATCTTTTTTTTTTTTTTTTTAAATAAGCTAAACAGATTGAGCTTTTTATGGCTCTCATTATTTTTTCACATTCTTGGATGATTTTTGTGGTTCTTTTCTATTCCTTCTCTAATTTTTCTATTAAAAAAGAGACATAAAACTGCATTTTACCAGTCACGTACACAGAAATAAAATTACTTCATTAGTTACTTCTATGTTAATATGGTCAGAAATTGGTTTTTGCAAGGTCAGATAAAATAAACATCTATTTAAGATTACTTCAACACATCTAAGTATGTAATTGTTAAAAGAGAAAAGAATAGATCATTTTAAAAACTTCTAAATGCTTCACAAACTTCAAAAGGGCTATCAAATCAGCAAGAGTGGGTGTGCAGGAGGGGTTGCAAATGTATCTGTGTTTTTAAGGAGACAGAAGTGAAATAAAAATAATAATCTGCATTGTAGCAATAATACATCAAAACCTTAAGTGCTGTGGATAACACGGTAATACGTACTTGCCAAAGTTTTGTAGGATTTAATGCAAAATCTTTGTTAGTAACAGACTATCTGGACCAGTGAAAATAGAGACTGTGAATGGACATGAATATATGCATCCCTTACATCTGTTCAATGCCATGAGTAGCCACTTGCTTACATTTGGAAACCCTAGAACTGTTATGTGATCTGTTATGCCGTAATAGAAGAAATAACATAGTATCAAGAATTTCTTTTGTTATGAAAGCTATCTCCATTAAGTCATATCAGAGTTCAAACAATCAAAATCCGCAGCTTCAAAGGGGCTATTGAAAGTTTTACTGCTTCAGTATTTCTTACCAAAGGAGTGGCTACTCATTTTGATTTTTATCCATGCTTTAGGAAAATGTTGAGTTACATTTACTCTGAGGATACTAGTCAGATCCCTGCTTGGTTAAAGCATTTCAGCCTACCCAGTGACTTGTATGTGTATCAGTATCTGAATTGGATCCACACTCCCAGATCCACATTTATCTCACATGGAAATGATCAGATTTTCATTAAATTGAACTACAGACTATTTACTCTCAACACTGCAGATCAATTTAATGCAAGTTTGTCTAATGTTGTGTCTTACACAAATCTGAAGTCACCACGTTGACTTTCTGTCCAAACTATCTTGCTTTTTGACTTCTAAAAGAGCACGCCTTTCCTTTGTGGCAACTTTCCCTCAGTGAAACTTGGGGTGTATTCAATAAGGGGCTTAATTTGTTTCAGCCAAATTAAAGTTCACAGAAAGATGGTAAATAAGGAAAAAAGGAAAACTAAAAGAATCTAAAAGACCTGAAATCCTCCAAAATTCCTGGAAAAGGAGTAAAGGCAAATAAGCACAGAATAGAAAGCCAAACGTATTAATCTAAATAGGTTTAGACTACAAATGTGTGTTAATGAAAAAGTTACTGCTAAGATTTTGGTGGCACAGGGTGACTTGGGGTAGAAGTCGTCCCCCTGCGGTGATGAGCTCACAGAGCCCTTTTCAAAACAATCCATTTTCAAAACTACCTGTTGTTGGAGAGATAAGTGGGCATTCCCTTGCGTGCCTTTTGGTATCACAGGCTTAGTCGATATAAAGTGTGTCATTTCTTACATCCTAGGTTGCCTCAGTTTCTTCTCCCACGTGTCCCAAGTCCTGGAACAAAGCCCTTAAATAAAGGAAGATGATGGTGCTGGGAAAGAAGATGGTAGAAGGAACAGGAGGATCACGATAGAAGCTGGAGACAGTCTCCGTAAGAATACTAGTATGACTTCATTTCTTTGAACAACTGTGTAAGAGGTGATCCTCCTTCCTGAATCAGTAATAAATTCAGATGGCTGCATGTAATTGTAGGTGTTTGACCGATGCAGCACCAACTGAGTATCATACATACTGGGTAACCATTTTGGGGTGAGGGAAAAGGAGTGGTGGCTAGAAAATTACTTTCCTGTTAAATAATGCTGCTGGTGAGTATTTGGTGAGCAGGTACAGCTGCCACAGTGCATTTTCCAGCTTATCTTTGCACGGGAGTATGGCAAAAAGGAGAGAAAGGGGACAGAAAGGAGAGGGGTGGAGAAAGGATCACAGGTTTTTTGAGGCTTCTTCTCCTCTTACAGGGTATGTGCTTTGCCCTCCTCAAGTGATTCACTCTGATAACTTGTAGTATTTGTAATCTTCCTTTGGCACCGTATCTCATTGGGAAGTTAGCAAGTTAATGAAGTTGCTGAAGATGTGGCCAATTCCCTGAATGAATGAGAAACTCAATTATCTACCACTGAGACGGACACTACTAAGTGACAACCATATACACTGGGCTGTATTCAGCAAAAGGGCAAAGGCTGTTCTTTCAAACTAAGCAACTTCCTTTTTGAAGCTGTAAGCTAATGGTTATTTCCTCCAGCAGTTCCTGTAACTGCTTGTATGCAGTGTAGACATCAGAGTAGATCCTGTGTAGTTACCAGATAGTGATGTGTGCTGCATCCTCTGTTTCTTCAGATATCAGCATTCCATAAATTCACATTATTTTCCTGTCTTGTGGAGATAATACTGTGCTAGGATTTCTAATATAAGGGACTGAGTTGCTGTTAAAGTGTGTTCTACATATTCAGAAGCAGATGGTTTAGCCTATGTTGCAGATATGAATAGAACCCTGTATAAAGGATCAGAGTATGGGTCAGTGATGTCTGTATACTGTGTATTTTCAGAAAATATATAGATAAGGGAATAGTGGCTTGGTCCCAGCACTATACCTGGCTCAAGGAATCTTTCCAATTTAACCTATAGCATTGAGGGCTGTCTAAAGGAGTCCTGGGTGTGAGAGAGCATATCTTATTGCATCTTCTGGGCTGGATAAAATAGGAAGGAGGGGAATCTCTGATATTTTTCATCAGCTTAGTTCTGTGTTGGATTCAGGTGTAGAAGTCTAATAGCAGTGTCAGCATCAGAGCTTACCTGCCTTTAGACTGTAGTGAGGGAGGCTGAGTACTAATACCTGTAGAGGAGAGTATCTGTGAAGGTAGGCAGCAGGATTTTGGGTTTATTAGAAGCAGCTGGTAACTCTTATCTTTGTGATGGACTTGAGTGTACAATCATATAAGTGGTCTGGAGATTTTGGAGAGGAATTGAATAGTTAAGGCAATGTTTCCAGAAGGTTGAAAAGATAAGTGGATGTTGCACGGCATGTTGTGCTCTCAGCAAAGCAAACATCTCAACAGGTCAGTGATTTCAGAAATAGTGCAGTTCTGGAAGAACATTGCTTGAACTCCTTTTTCTGTTGAAGCTGAACACAGTTCCCATCTGTCTGAAACTCTGCGTTGAGAGCTTCACAGAGGGACTTAAAGAAGTTAAGTGCTTATACATAAGGAATAAGACGCTAAGGGAATCACATGGCACAACAGTAAGTAATTACCATTACCATGAAATGGTTACTTTCTGTACACATTTTGCTGTGCAAAAATGTTCACAGCATACGGATTATCAGAAGAAATATCCATACTGATGTATCTTCATCAGTTTTGCCCACTTCATGAGCTGAACAGTGTGGGAATACTGTTTTGCTATGGAAATATGTTTTCTTGGCTACTTTACTGTATATCTGTTAATTCCTCAAAAAACATACAAATTTACATGTTATCCATTCTATGGATAAAAGTACTGTGTAAGTACTGACCCTGATTTAAGAATGTATCAGCTCTAGAAATGGTGGAATTGTCTGCTGGGCTCATGTAAAATCAGCTGTTTTGCACATGAAACCTGGTGAGGAAATTACTGCAGTGGCACCAGTGCCATCCTTGCTCCCTGCCTGCCTCTCCCAGACCACTTCCTTTAGTCAGCCGAGGTTACCTTGTCTGGCTGCTGCTTCTCCTCAGTTACCACCTACTCACACATCTAGGGTGGCCAGCCACTGAGCCGTGCTGAAAGGACAAATGGCCTTCTGAAACCCTGTTCTCTAGACAGTGCTCACTAATAGAAGAGAGACAGCTATATCTGCAGATTACTTGATGCAATCTGAGCAAATCCAGTTGGAAAGGTAAAGCAAAGCACGTTCCATGCATTGTTACTATTTGCAGCCATGCCAAGTCTCATTTCTTTGAATGGAGTCTTTCCCTTTCAGAAATTATTTGAAAGAAAAATTTGAAGTGTGTCCTGTAGATTTAAAATAAGACACCGGAGGAAAAAAAATGGTTATTGGTCTGCATCTAATAAGCAACTGCGAATTGTGTGCACCTGGGCTGCATACAGGCTGGCACTGCAGGCTCCGGAAAAGGGCAGATATGGCCAATGCTTCTTTTTCCGAACGTGCTGCAAACAACCTGCCCACTGTACGGCTGGAAGCGTTCAGAAGCAGCAAAGACAATCTAAATCACCAGCAGCTCCATCGTAAGTACATGTGCCCAGGTGCCCGGTCTCTGCAGATGTTTTGCTCTCATTTTGAGCTGAAAATGTAATTTTTGTCAAGAAAGGCTTTCAGAGTCCATTAAAAATAGAGTAATAGTAGGTTTGGATTTGACTGACGAGCTAGGTTTTGATGTGCCGTTTTCACTGTAATATTCTCTTAATTTTGGCCTGAAGGAACAATGATCTCATTCCTTAGGAGGGAGGACCAAGTGACAAAATCTGGAGGTCCAGTGATGACACTGAATCTCTTCATTGCCAAAGTGAGCTATGAAATCATCTGCCTTCCAGCCAAAACCACTGGGGAGTAAGCAGTGTCCTTCACAGGAAGCAAAATTTGCAAGAGAAGGTGGTGCCATGGAACAGCAACCTTCTTGCCCTGGGGGAGGTGTGCTGCCCCGTGTCCTGTCTCCTGCGTCTCATGGAATTGGTGCAAGTTCCTTTTCTCACCTCTGTCAGCAACCACAGAACTCATGTGGGCAGAGACTTTCTAAGGTCTGGCTCTTTATGTACTGTGACTTCCTCGAAAATTCTGCTGAAGGGGTCTCGCCAAATAACAATGTTATTTTAGGAGCTGGGAAGAAAGGACATCCCCACTATCTCTTTTTCAGGCTTCACTGACAACCAGGTGGTCCCTGTAGTTGTGCTCCTTGGGATTCTCCATCCTTGTTTGTCTTTGCTAGAAGTCTTCTATGAGCTACACAGGGGATGATCTCAAGTGAGAGGATAATTTTAAATAAATAAAATAAACAAAACTGTTTTCATCATTCAGTTGGAACTTTTCTGTTCCTACTCTGCAATACATTGTTTAGAAGAACAGTTCTGTCTTTGGAGAAGCCTTTCTCTATTATCTCTAAAGAAAACAGAAAACAAAAGGATGTTTTTTAAAAAAAGGTTGAGAATATATAGCTGATGTTTCCATTGAAGTTCAGCTTTCCTTGCATGGAAAAGAATTTGAGCCAGAAGACTCCTTAAAAACATTTCTTCTAGTTTTCAAGTAAGTAGCTACAAAGG
This sequence comes from Antrostomus carolinensis, assembly GCF_000700745.2. Classification (NCBI taxonomy): domain Eukaryota; kingdom Metazoa; phylum Chordata; class Aves; order Caprimulgiformes; family Caprimulgidae; genus Antrostomus; species Antrostomus carolinensis. Next base: position 19,218 of record NW_010335748.1, read on the forward strand.
CTATTGTAAAAGTTGAAGTATTTGAAAACTAATATATAATAGAAATCATAGTCTTACTCTTTCTTTGCAATACAACATCCAATCTGTGTGACTTTTCCCAAAGTATACTCTAGTTTGCAAAACACCAAAATTACTAAACAGGGGTTTTGAAACTTCCTGAGTAGCTACATACTTTTTTTTGTTTTCCAGAGTAGTCATATTGGGCTGTTATGACCCAAATATTCTATGGGCAAAGCCTCTGTGCGTGAAGTCAAAGGTGGCTCATGTTAGCCAAGTGATCTCAGTGACTGCACCTGTCATGTGGAGTGTAATTTAGAACAGATTTGGACTTCAGTAAGATTTGCAAAAGAAGGCATGTTTGTAAGGTATCAAAAGGGATGTGGCACAGCATGAACAAGAGAAGAACGTATGCTGCTTCCGTAAAAAATGCTACTGTCTGTCTGCAGCTGATGAGTAAATTATTTTTTTCTGTTGTCAAGGGCCACAGAAGAAACCCACTGAAATATGGAAACCTGTAGAGGCCTTAGCATATAAGTAGCGGAGATGAAGGAAAACTTTATAGGAATATGTAATGTAATCAGAACCTCCTCATTGCTCACCTTTTACTAAATTGTTAGCTTTAGACAACAGCTGGGAATAAATGCCTTCCTTTTCCTTCCTTTCAGGGCTGGTTTTCATGGAAGAAACAAGTTCAGCGTGTGCAAAGCTGTCAGCTACTGCACCCTGGGCCACATAATCATTTGTACTTTTTACAGTTTTCCTCTGCTCCATATTCTGTGTAAAGGTTTAAACTTTAAGACACAAACCAACAACAACAAAGACTTTCCTTAAGACAGAAACATTAGTGTTCCTTACTGCTCATGTGTTCTGAGATTATTTCAGCTAGCAGAACCACTATTTTCATGAGACCATTGGCACTTATTCACAAATGGGGCAGTTTTAGAATTAGGGTTATTACTTAGAAGGCTCCTTGCCAAATGATTGATAATTGCGATTTGGAATTTGTTTGCCTTCTCACTGGCAATATCTTGAAAGAAGCACCAGCTCGAGAAGGAAAAATGTTAGGAGGCAACAATCAACAGCAAGCAGCAGTAACTGGCTTGGGCATTGGATGTGGAATAGGAATTACTGGACTCTGGATTAACTAAAGGAGTCAGATGAATACCAATACAAATGTTCTGTCAGCCGATGTGTAAAAATGTGGAACGCGTTCCTCAGCCATGAGGGGCCCAGTTAACTTAGGAAGACTTTGAAGAGAGATCAGTGTTTTCTTGGATGGGAGAATTGTCAGAGGACAAGGGTAGAAAGTCTGAACAACACTCAGAAGAAGCCCTGGCATAAACTTATTGAATGATAAAGTGCCCCGCTGCATATTCAGATACTTACTGGGAGGTGGTTCACATCTTGCGAGGCTGAACAGCTCTCAGCTGACTGTATTTTAACATGTGCTGCCAGCTTCCTAAGTGGGAGCCAATTGTATCTCATATATAGAACCTGTATATTACTTCAATGGGACTTAGTGGTACTGGGCGCAAAAGCATATTGAAAGAAGTAAGCTGGTGAAGAAAAAAAAGCGATTTTTGTTTCACATCGTCCAACATGACACAAATGTCATTGTGAGACTGAGACCCCTCATCAATGTGTAGCACTCTGAACCGAGGCTTAGTGTAGAGTGTCGCTCTACTCCATCCACCACGATAACTCCTTCTAGCAGGTCAGCACCCATGGCCTCTGCTAGGGGATCTGCTCGTACCTGTGTTGCAGCAGTGTCTTATAAACACTTTAGAAATACCACCCCACTTAAAGAAGGAAGAAGGAGCACAAAGATTTGTCCGAGGACCATCACACAGTAAGTCTGTGGCAAAGCCGATCTCTTGCAGCCTCTTCTGCGGCTTAATTCCTAAAGACGAATCGTGCAAAGTGACCACTTGGGTACATCTTCAGGGGAGTTTATCATGACTCTTCTGCTGATACAGTTTAATTATTCAATCCACCTAACAGGGATGCAAGCAAGTAGAGAATTGAGCTATCCAAGCATAAAAGTGTCTGCAGCGAACCAGTACTAGTATATTGGTTTCTTTTTACTCACATTCATATCTAAAGAAAGAGGAAGCTAGTTTACTGAGCTTAGGCCTGGCTGCACTGGAAATTGGTACAATTATGACTTTAAGATGTGGGTTTGGGGCTTTTTTAAAATTCTTGGTATTTGTACAGCTTATCATTTGCATGGGCCTAAAGTTCATAGACTAGTATTCTCTAAGTTTCTCTCTTAGTAAGAACTAAGCAAGCAGTGTTGGGCTAAATGAAAAGGTACATGGTATTTTCAATCTTTATTTTAGCAGCTGGTTTTGCTTGGGACCTTAAACATGACTTCCTATGATTCACTTTTCCCTGTAGTTAATTCCTGCTACTGAATGGCATTAGCCACGGTCCCACCAAAGAAAAGGTAGAGACTTTATCAATTAGATTATTTAGTCAGATTATAATACTTTAAATTTTATTATCAGCCACAAATGTTCATGTGTAAATAGGTGATTTTGACAATCTACTTAATTGTCATGTTCTCCTAAAATCTTCTCCTATCCATGAAGTTTTGGAAGGGTTTGTGGTCTGGCACGTGAGGATTTGCCCTGTTTTCACATTTAGGCAGCCTTCAAAACTCTAAGGATCGTACAGACCATCTCTTAATGTTACCTGCTACTCATGTCGCCAGCAGTAACAACAGTTACAAGGTAAGAACAGTTTTTAATACGTACACCCGTATATAGCTCTGCATTCAAGTTTCAGTAAGTGCACTGATAACACCTTTCAGGGAAGGTCAGCGGTTTGGGGTTCATCCCAACAGTGTTCCCCCAGCATTGCCTGCACCAGCGCAGTAGATGCTGAGTGAAGCAGGTGTACAGGGGTATTCCTTGTTGAACAGATGATTTGTATAGTGCGAGTGACTGTAAAAATGCAGAGAGAGGAGGGGCAACGCAGGGCAGGTGAGATGTGTCCCCGATTGCCCCGCTTTGCCCTGCACTGGGACCCCGGGCTGGCACTTGGGGAAGTGTGGGAACCGGAGCGCTGGGAACTTGGGGGGGAGGCTGCCTGGCCACCCCGGCCTGCTCCTCATCACCCGGGGGGGTATGAGGAGAGCCAGACCTTCCGATTCTTGTTCTCACAGGTAATTTACCCATTTCCGAAAATCCCGCTCCCCGAAGCCCCACATAACGCGGTGCCCG
>NW_010335749.1:0-2658 GCF_000700745.2 Antrostomus carolinensis
AATTGTTTTTATCCCAACCCATGAGTCTCCTGGCTCTTTTCCTTCCAATTCTCTCCTCTACTCCTTGGGGGGGGGGAGGAGTGAAAGAGCAACTGCCTTTGGCTGCAGCCAAAAGGTTGAAGCCACCTCAGACAGCATTCAAGATGATCTGCTCCATCACCTCCCCCGGAACCGAGGTCAGGCTGACAGGTCTGCAGTTCCCCAGACCCTCCTTCTGGCCCTTCCTGTAGATGGGCATCACATTTGCTAACCTCCAGTCAACTGGGACCTCCCTGGTCAGCCAGGACTGCTGATAAGTGATGGAAAGTGGCTTGGTGAGCACTTCTGCCAGGTCCCTCAGAATCCTCGGGTGGATCCTGTACAGCCCCATAGACTTGTGTATGTCTAAGTGGTGTAGTAGGTCACTAATCCATTTCTTCTTGAATTATGGGGGCTTCATTCTACTCCCCATTCCTGACTTCCAGCTCAGTGACCTGGGTACCCTGAGAAATATATTTACAGGAAGAGTTAGGGGTCTTGGCTGAGGAGTGGGAAGATATAAGTGACAAAGAGCTGTCTGTTCCCAGGGGAAGACATCACCATCTACAACACCTGGGTCAACCTCTCAGTGCCAGAACTCTTGCAGGACACCCACGCCAGTCCCCAGCAGCATGTCCCCAGCAGCATGTTCACAGAGGTGGCAAGAGAGGCAGCTGGCAACCTGCAGAGCATGTCTCCTGCCCTGGCAGGGCTCATGGATGCTGAGCCAGCAGCTTCTGCCACAGCTGGAGCTCCTGAGGAAGAGGCCACCGTGCACCTCTTGCTCCCACAGCACAAGAGGAGGCAAAGGCACCAACCAACCTGTCCCATCTTTGGACAGCTGCCGCAGCAGCACCTGCCCCACACAGCCCCACAGCCTGGGCCACAGCTCTGCAGGACACAGCCCAGGAACTGGGAGTGAGGCCCCGGGCGAGGCTGCAGCTGCAATCCAGGGACCGGGGCAGCAGCTGGTGGAACAGCAGGACCTGGCACAAAGCATGGATGGGACAGTGGTAGCAAGAACACCTGCAGCACCTCAGGACTCCGAGTCTGCCTTGGCTGGGGAGCCTGAGGGAGAGGCCAGTACAGCCCTTCTCATCCCAGCAGCAAGCGAGGGTGGAGAAAACAGTTTCTCCCATGTCTGAAGATCATCGAGGCCAGCACAGGCATTGTCCACCTGATGGTGCACCAGGATGAAACAGCTTCTTCCTTCTCTCAAAACCCTCTGGAAGACACTGGCACACCCTGCCTTGCCCCAGCAGCAAACCCAGGAAACACAGTGGCTTCTCGCCTTTGGCACCAGGTGAGCCAGGCATAGGTGGCCAGCATTGGGCATCCTGCGGCAGGCACAGCGCCCAAGACACAGGGCAGGGAGATGCCTGGTGCTCTCCATGGCATCCCAGTGACACCCTCTGTCCCCTGACTGTGCTCTTGCTCTCCCTGTGCAGGTGGCTTCCCAGTGCAGAGGTGATGCACAGCCCTCCTCCAGCTACAGGGATGTCCCCAAGTGAGCACAGGCCTGTCCTGGCCACCCTGGCGAGTGGTGGCACCCAGACCTGGCTGGCAGCACTGCACACACCTGGGCTGGCCATGCCCCAGCCACCCCTCCCTGGGGAAAGCCCTCAGTGGTGGGGTCAGGTAGGAGTTCTCCTTCCCCCAGAAACATCAACCCAGCTCCCCAGCCCTGGTCCTCCCTCTTCAGGAGGCCTCAGGGCTTTGTGCACCGGCATTGTGGATCCAGCAAGAGCAGCAGCACCCCACAGCCAGCACCTCGCAGGTCCCTGGAGATGGTGGTTGGCCCTGAGCCTGCAGTGTCCTGAGGGAGCAGCGCAGGGGGCCCACAAGGGATGGGTGCACAGACAGCACCCCAGGTATTATGCTGCCCTGAGGACATCCTGCTACCGGTCACCCCTTGACAGTGGATGCTTTCTGAGGCCAAAGATTGCAATTTTCCCCCCCAAGTGCTCATCTGTGCCTGGTCCATCTCAGGATAAGACAGATGCAGGCAAGGCCCACGCCAGCAGGCAGAGCCTGTGCTCTCAGCCTCTGCTGCTCCAGCTCCTGACCAACCATGTTCTCCACAGCACCCGTGTCCAGTGCCCAAAGCACCTGGGAATCATGTCCAAGAGCATTTGTGCCAACACCTTTCCAAAGACAGAACAGACTGGAGGTTCTCCCACTGCTCCTCCTCGCTCTTCTGGAAGATGGCTCTGGCAGTTGTTCAGATGGCCAGGAGTCTCCCCAGATCAGCAGACCCTTCCAGAGAGCAGAGGATGGCATCATGCTGGCACAGCCCAGCTGCCCCCAGCCCCGGGATGTCCCCAGCCAGTCACACAGCCCTTTGGTAAATGGTTTTAATGAATACAGTGAAAGGACCAGGGCTGGCCCCAGCTGGAGCTCAACCGCTGCTCTGCTTGGCTGCCAGTCTCTTGTCTCTCTCCTCAGCAATGGTCAGGCGGATGCCCTTTCCACGGGGCAGGGAGATCCATGGCTTGTTGCCCTGCAGCAAAGGAGAAGACACCTCACATCATGAAACCCAGACAGGGGCAGAGCTCTCCTCCTCAGAGGGGAAAAGGAGAAGCCACCCCCTACTCGCACTAGGCCACACACACACGGTCGTGGCACTGGCCCCAGCAGAAG
>NW_010335750.1:0-301 GCF_000700745.2 Antrostomus carolinensis
CCCCAATTTTTTACCCCAAATTCCATTTTTTTACCCCAACCCGCCATTTTTTACCCCCAAATTCGGTGTAAATTCCAGATTATTTGTTCCCAGAATTTCCCAGAATTTTTACCCCCCAGATTATTTGCAGATTTTTCCAGAATTTTCATTCTCCAGATTATTTATCCCAGAATTTTTACTCTCCAGATTATTCACTCTCCAGAATTTTCATCCAGAATTTTTTCTCCCCAGATTATTTATTTTTTCAGAATTTTCCCTCCAGATTATTTGTTCTGAGAATTTTCCAACATTTTTACCCTCC
>NW_010335750.1:433-798 GCF_000700745.2 Antrostomus carolinensis
TCCCAGAATTTTCATTCTCCAGATTATCTACTCCCCAGAATTTTCCCCTCCAGATTATTTACATCCCAGATTTTTTCCTAATTTTTATTCTCCAGATTATTTGATCCCAGAATTTTCATTCTCCAGATTATTTATTCCCCAGAATTTTCATTCTCCAGATTATTCACGCCCCAGAATTTTCTCTCTCCAGATTATTTACTCCCCAGAATTTTTACCCTCCAGATTATTCACTTCCCAGAATTTTCATTCTCCAGATTATCTACTCCCCAGAATTTTCCCCTCCAGATTATTTACATCCCAGATTTTTTCCTAATTTTTATTCTCCATCCCAGAATTTTCCAGAATTTTCATTCTCCAGATTATTT
>NW_010335751.1:0-334 GCF_000700745.2 Antrostomus carolinensis
ACCACCATGTCCCTCTTGGAGGAGGAAGGCACAGGGCAAGGAGGATGAGGGGTTCCACGTAAGGCAGAAGCATAGGGTGGAGGAAGAAGAGGAGGAAGGTTAAGATGATGGGTGATGAGGAGGACATGGCCAGACCAGGCAGGAGCTCACGGTTGAGGAAGGTCACCACACAAGGCCCACTGACCCCATCCAGCCACATCATCCCCTCTCCAGCACCACACACCCACCCACCACCATCTCCCTCTTGGATGAAGACACAGGGCAGGGAGGACGAGGGGCTCCACATGAAGCCAAAGCACCCCAGGGTGATGAGGCCATTTGGGGACCAGGCAAC
>NW_010335751.1:423-765 GCF_000700745.2 Antrostomus carolinensis
CCTAGATGGTGGGGCAGGGTGGGAGTTGGAGTAGGACAGCGCCCACATTTGCTCCTCAGGGATGGAGAGCAGGAGGAGGAGAGCAGCAAGCCCCATCCCTGTTTTCTAGGGCAGCTCAGGAGGGACAGCCACTGCGTTTGGCCACCCCATCCCCAGGGAACTGCAGATTCCCTTTATTTAGAAGCTGTTCCCCGCTTCCTCACAACCTCATTTCTGCCGGCGCGGAGACACGGCACATCCCAGCCACCAGCACCACCACACAGGCGAGCAGAGCGATGCTTTCTGCTTTTATTCAATTAATGCAGCAATCTATACAAGGAAAAAAAAAAAAAAAAAAAAAAA
>NW_010335751.1:799-1409 GCF_000700745.2 Antrostomus carolinensis
CATTAAATTCTAAACCCTGACAACAAAGAACCAAATTCTTCCTAAGAATCAACCAGAATTAAAAGATTCCCCCCGCGTCAGACTGTACATAAAATAATCTCTGCCCCATTTACAGCGTTTCACACAGAACTTCTCGTCTCTCAAACTTCAGAACTGTACAACTTTGTTACAAACCACGCTTTTTCCAAGGAAAAGCTTCCGGAAAAAAATATTGCCACTTTCTTTTGTATTTTTTTTTTATTTTTATTTGTAACAAAAGAAAACAAACAAACAAAAAAAAGTTAGAATCTTTAAAAAAAACCCAAAATTAAAGTTAGCCAGAACTTGTAAGTGTGGGCAAGGGTGCGGGAAGGAGCAGAGTCGTGCTTCTTGGCTGAAGGTTTCTCCTCCCGACCAGGAAAGGGAATGCTTTTGGCAGATAAAAGATTATTTGCTGATGGCAGAGGTCTGGACCCCAGAACCCTTGTGCCATCCCCAAAGCACAGCAGCTGTTTCAGCCTGTGGGGTTCAGACACGCAGCGGCGAGCGCTGGGCACCAACAGGACCAAAAGCCTGAGGTTTCACCCCGGCAGGAGGCGGGTGGGGGGGGGGGTGGGACCCCCGGGGGGCA
>NW_010335751.1:1513-19340 GCF_000700745.2 Antrostomus carolinensis
GGTAGCTCAGGCTGCCCCGTCTGCAGAGCCCAGCCGGGCAGGGACCCACCGGCAGACGGACACCCCCTCCCTGGGCCAGCTCACGCGACCGAGGCAAGAGCTTTAGCTCCATCACTGAGTCTTCTCGAGATACGGGTCAGAATAACAAACCCCAATTCCTCCCACTGCTCGTGTAAAAGCAGGGACAAGCCCCACCTTCCTCCCCCTTCCTTAGGAAAAGCCAGTTCTCATGGTCTGGGCTGTGGGTTGGGGTGTGTGGGATCATCACACTGGACATACCCTTATTCCCAGTTTGGGGCTGAGCAGGTTACACAAACAACACGCTGCGGGTAGGTGGAAAGGACAACGGACCACAGGACTGGACCAGATAAACACAACAAAGCCGACTGGGTCAGGTCTGTGCATGAGCCCGTCCCGCGGAGAAGATGGGGAGAAGTTCTGCCTCCAAACTGCAGCTCACCACCCTGCACCCTCCACCACAGACCCACACCACCGACCTGACCCAAAGCCAATGACAGAGAACAGCTACGGGCATCACCAGCATTTCTGAGCCACAGTTTTACCAGACAGGTTACAGTAAGGGATCTAGATCTGGATCCACGTGTAAATGTGGCTTCTGGTTTCAAATCAAGGTTTCACTCCAATGCTGTTCAGTGCAAAAGAGTTAAAAAACCCCATGTTATCTACACATATACATCCGTGCCTATAGAAAATGTCTGTACAAGTGGAGAAGATGGCCTGCCTACCCGCTGGGGACTCCTCACCCGAGAGATGCCACGGGTCAGACTGGTTGCATCCCACTCTCTCTCTCTCTGAGGTGTCAAGCCCCAACTAGTCAGGTTGAAAACCAAGCACAGACGAGAACAGATGATGTCTGGAGAGCGGATCCAGCGAGGAGCTTATCCCACCCCTCCAGCCACGGCTGCCAGCTCAAACCCACCGCACAGATGCAGGGCAGGGAGGAAGGAAGGAGGGGAGAGCTCCCGACCATGGCATGTGGGAACACTGAAACAAACCGGGAGAGGAAGGATACCTGCGTGTGTACAGACTGCACACGGACTGGGATGAGGTGATGGTTGGCACCAGGCTAGAGGTAAGACCTCTGGATGCCTTGTCCAGCCTGGAGTGGAAATAGAGCCAACGCCTCGTCCCACAGGAGCCCTGCTCTGGAATGCAGCCCTGGAAAGGCAGGTGGCCTCCAGCTTCATTTTGAGTTGAGACAGCAGGGTACAGCATCCGTATTGCAGAGGTAGGAGTAAAACTGAGAGCTGGTGGAGGGGAGAGGGGGAGAGCAGGCTGTGCAGAGCCGAGACCTCTGGCAGCGACCGCTGCCACCATCAGCAGCACCTGCAGCAGAGCCTGACACTGAGGGCGGCACAGGGGACATCCAGGATGAATCCAGAAAGACAATTAGAAACAGCCATGGCTGGGCATCCTGTGGGCAGATCTCTAGCTTGCCGGAGATGTTTGCACCAGCCGTAAGGACAAGAAGGGATGCTGCTCCCAGCATGAGGGTTTGTGATCAGGGGAATACCAAACTTCCCAAAACAGGGGGTTTGTGGCCAAGAACTGGCCTGGATTCTCTGCAGAAAGCTGGGAGGGTGAGGAACACCACTTCAAACACTAAGCGTGGTCTGAAAATGGCTTTTTAAAGGTTTCAGAAGTAGCAGAAGCATGAACATTCAGAGCTCTGGGCAGACAAGACAGGTTCCTTTGAAGGCTGGCCGGGAGGCTGTGTCCGTACCTCCGCCCGGAGCCCATCGGGGCTCCCACCAGGAAATCAATCGGATAAAGAGACTCAGAGACAGGCACTCGGGATGTCACCTCTGAACCCCTGACAGATCAGCGGTGCAGAAGGGGATGGTAATTTCCTCTGCACTAATGTGACCACTAGATCCAGCCTGAGCAGTGACCCCAAAACCAGGTGAGTGGCAGGAGCTGCAGCAGTCAGTGGGGAAGGAAAAGGGACACCGAGACCCAGATGTCAGCAAAAGTGCTCCATCACCAAGGAATGGCGCTCTGGGAAACAACGTCTGGGTTCTGTTGTGGGTTTTTGGGGGGATTTTTGGTTTTTTGTTGTTGTTTTTTTTTTGACTGGGAGCCCCTCAAGACAGCAGCAAACAGGTTTCAAAATATATTACATCTTTTTATTGCCAAGCGTGCAGACCATGAAGTGTGTGGGGGACACAACACTAAGAAAAACTACAATTTGAGGGAGGGCAAAGCAGTAAAAATTTAAAAATAAGACTACTCCTTACAAACTGCCAACACTTGGGTTCAAAGAATCAATTGCAGGAAGTTTCTTAAAAGTACAGTTCTAAATAAGGTGTTGGGCCCCAAACTTTGAGAACATCGAGGCTTCGGTCTGGGCTAACGCAAACCAGGTGGGAGAAGATGAGGAAGGCAGCAGACTTTTTAAACACTAACTCCACGGGACTAAATACCCAATTATTCTTTGAGAAAACTCCGTGGAGAATAAGCTCCACTTCTCCCTGGAAGATGAGCTTATTCCCTGGCAAGAATAAGCCAGGAGGAAGTGGGCAGCTGCTGCAGCACTAGCTGGAACTGGGGCCAAACTAGACCCTTGCAGTGTCCTCACTCCCAGAGCCAGCCTCAGAGGGGACGGACCGCAGCCGAGCTGCCCGGCTGCCCCGAGGCCACAGCAGTGCCTGTTCCTGCTCTGACAGTCCCTCAGGATGGGATGCTGCGTCATCTCAACTCTCTCCACCTAAAAGGGGCGAGGGACCAAAAGCCAGTTCCCCAGGCAGCAGAGAACAGCTCTTCTCAGCGGGTCCCAAGACAAACGTCCTCACAAGCACAGCGTCTCTCCTACTCCTCTTTGCTATCTCCAGCTCTGGGAAGCAGCATGTACTCAATGTGATCACTCACTCAACAGCCCTGGGGCTCCAATATGGACCTCAGGTCAATGCTGGGCCAGCCTCGGTGAAGCCAGCCACGTTTCCTTCCTCCTCAACCACAATATACCCCTGGTCAGACCAGCACTGAGAAACCAGAGCTCAAATACATTCTTCTCGGAGAGGGCAGCACAGGGACACAAAGCTGTGAGCCCACGCTGGCTTTGGAAAAGGGACTGGAAAGGAAACCTACGGTATTTAAAACTGAGACTAAAGTGCAACAAAAACGTCCTAAACCCTTTGAAATCAATCGCAGTAAGAGGGGTCTGCAAAGCTTCAAACTTCCAGTTACTGCAGGGCACCCTTAAAACAAACCCAACAACAACTAGGTAAGAGCAGACCAAGGAGCCCTTTGGTGAAGCAAAGAATACGAGGCCACCAGAGAGAATTTCAGCTCCTGGGGTCAAACATCATATTTAGAACATTTTGGAAAGGAAGAAAGTTAAAGCAAAAAAAAACAAAAAACAAAACAATTCTTGAATCTTGCGCAAGGAAAACAGTTAAACTTTTTGGTGTTTTCAAAAGAAATCCCAACAGACAGCCTGGCATAACTTTATCTGCTTCCTAAGGGAGAGATGCCCGTCTGACGCATGACTCAGGACACCATGTGCACTGGACATGTTCCATCCTTACGTATGTCTCAGCATTCCTCCATTCATAAAACCAAATTGCTAGATCCTTCCTGTTTACTCTTCAGCCTGAAAGGAAAAACCAAAACTGAAGCTAGAGATGGAAGATAGCCAGAGGGAGGAGAAAGTTTTCACAGACTGGAGGCCAATTTCATCAGCTCCGTGAGCCCGGAAAGTGCAATCCTTAGTGTCGCCTCATTTTAACTTTCCTGGCTGGGCTGCCGTCCTCCTCTTCCTCGTCACAGTCCTCCGTGTACTCGTAAGACCTTCGCCAATAGTTCTCGGAGCTGAAGCTGCTCCGTCTCCTATGTTTTGGTAAGAGGACTGAGCGCCTGTTCTCCTCTTTATCCATTTCTAGAATCCGTGGCCTACGGAGAGAGAGAGAGAGAGAGAGAGAGAGAGAGGAGTCAGAGCACATCCACGACAGGATTCAGGCACTCCTTGCGTGGACACCACCTGCAGATTTGCATACTCTGACTGATAGGACTGACTTTTCCATGTTCCCTTGGCAGAGCAGGAACAGATCATCAAGCTGCATCTCCACGGGGAGGCTGAGAACTTTGCTTTCGATGGTGCAAGTCCTTCCACTTCCCTGAGCAAGTTTTGGTCTTCAAATCCACCAGGAACACTTCCCAACAGCCCAGTCACCTCTCGAAGTGCAGCTTGAGGCCCCCAAGAGACATCCCTTCGGTAGAGGGGGCTGTGTCTCCTACAGCAGGACTCACAGCGCAGAGCTGAGCTCCTTTTAAGCTGTTGGGATGCTTGTGGTGCAGGATCAAACCTCTGAACTCCTTTGTCCTCTCGCTAGTTCTCTCAAACATTAGCACAGGGCAACTGTTATTTCTGCAAAGCTGCCTCTGCTCTCACCTGCCATCATAGAATCACAGAATGGTTTGGGTTGGAAGGGACCTTAAAGATCATCCAGTTCCAACCCCCCTGCCAGCAGCAGGGACACCTTCCACTAGACCAGGTTGCTCAAAGCCTCATCCAACCTGGCCGAGAACACTTCCAGGGAGGGGGCATCAACAACTTCCTTGGGCAACCTGTTCCAGTGTCTGACCACACTCACAGTGAAGAACTTCTTCCTAATATCTCATCTAAACCTCCCCTCTTTCAGCTTAAACCCATTTCCCCTTGTTTTGTCATTAACTGCCCTTATGAAAAGTCCCTCCCCAGCTTTCTTGTAGCCCCTTCAGGTACTGGGAGGTCACTATAAGATCTCCCTGGAGCCTTCTCTTCTCCAGGCTGAACAGCCCCAACTCTCTCAGCCTGTCCTCACAGCAGAGCTGCTCCAGCCCTCGGATCATCCTGGTGGCCCTTCTCTGGACTTGTTCTAACTGGTCCATGTCTTTCTTATGTTGGGGGCTCCAGAACTGGACGCAGCACTCCAGGTGGGGCCTTACTCCAGGTGGGGCCTATCACTCTGTAGTAAGAACAGGCTGGTGGGCTGCACAGACCATTTATTGTATCCTAGGTGGCAACTGCCAAGTTCCTCTAAGAGATACCACTATCCAATATCCACACTCTTTACCTATGTTCTACTGGAGTCTTTGAGGCCAAAAAGAAGAGAAAAACATGGGTTTGATACCCATCTGCTGCAGGAGTCTGTGCAAAACCCTCCACCCTGATAAGGTCACATCAGGTTGAAAACCAGCTCTCAGAGACCTGCAGATTTGTCTTGCATGATCGCTTCTCTAATCGAAGGGCGGCCCGCTGCGTGCTCAGAGGTAAGCTTTCATTTGCAGGCTTCTTCTTGATCCCAGCCACTCTGAGTCCAGGTGAATGAACACCGCTCACAAACAAGCCATCCCCACCCTCCTCCCTCCAGGACAGGTTGAAACATGGTCTGGGACCGCACAGCAGCCAAGCCCCAGGACCAAACCCCGTGGTTTTTACACCACCTCAATCCTCAGGAAGCTTTGGAGTTGGAGAATACCAGAAATATTGCATGAGAGCTGGCAGACTGGCTGTCACTCACAGCTCTCGGTACGTTCACACAGAGCAAGGTGGTGTTTAAGGGAAGCCTTGCTGCAGAGCTCAAGCTGTCTGAAACCCTCAGCAAGGAGCTCTCCTGAAGGTCAGACTTCTGTATTCACACAGTCTGTTTACAAACACAAAAATATACACATGCAGCTCTGGAAGCAAAACAGGTCTGAGAAGCTTCCCAAGGTGGCCTTCACCTTTCCCAGATAGCAAAACCTCACGTTCTCTCCCAAGACTGCTTTCATAATATAGTTTAACGCAGCTGCACAGGTTGCTTGGCAATAGAGGTCAAAAATAATTAGCTGCAGGGAAACTATTGTTCTGAATGACTGCATTATCAAGAGCCAGCCAAATCTATTGCTTCTTCATTATGCCACTCACAGGATAAACAATGTAAGCTGCTTACAGCCACAGCTCAGACTCCACAAGCTCAGGAGGAACATATAAAGAACCTCATTCTAATAAAACAGACCTGGACACCACAGAAAGCACCCAGGAGATGCAAACTGGGATGGTTTTTTTTCTAAACATGGTGTGCAGTCTCTCTTGTGAGAGGCCAGGAACCTCAGACACTCAGTGACCTAGAGATATCACCCAAAACATTGCTGTGAGGAGAGACCATCCTACCTGTGAGCAGCATCGGGATCTGCTTTGCGATGGGACCGCTTTGGTTTCAGGATCTGGTCCCGGTTGCTTCCTGATAGACGGTCAGAGTTATAACCTGGTGGTAACACAGAGCTACTCAGGGATTTTGTTTCCAATCGAGGTGCATCTAGTCTTGTTCTGCAAATATTTAAAAGAGAAAAGAATTTGCAAGCAGTTTCTCCAGAACCGCCAGCACGCTGCAGCAGACGCTTGTCCTTGATGTGCTGAAGCAGAACCCTCAATCCCAGCCACACAGCTCAGGAAGAGGCTCAGGACTATTGCACTCCACAGCAGAACAAGCTGCAGCTTTCTGGTTCTCAAAGCTTCAGCTTTAACCTTTGTTGCCTTGGTTAGAGGGAAGAGGAAGGCTTAGAGACCCATGTAGTTGTGAGGTGAATGTGAACGGTGCTGAGCTCACTCCAATCCCAGTTACGAGATACAGAGCTGAGGTGTTGGAGCCTCTGTGAAATCTTATGAAATCACAGTGACTCGTCAATAACTCGCAGCTCCAGTTAAGCCACCTGGGAAATGCCCTGTGAAATTCATCATCACTTACAACAGTAATAACTGCTTCTATCTGGAAACTCCCTACTGTCTCAAGATCTCGTGGGGTCAGGCATTTCTCAGCTTGACTAGAAGGTTTAAAGAGTTGAAGTACGAGTCAGGAGAAGGTCTAGTAAATGGAAACTGCACCACATCCCTTCCAGCAGCACAGCACCACCTTGTTTGTGCTGGGATAGAAACCAGAGAGCAAGCACAGCTCATCCCAGAGCAGAATGGTCACTGGCCCAAGCACAACCATAGCCACGCACACGTGGAGGGAGGCAGCAGACCGAGCAGCAGGAAACTCGATGGTGCAGCATCTCACCATGGTACTATCACTGTCTATGAGCACAGCACAGTTACCAGTCTCAACTTACAAGCACTAAAAGTCTATTTGAAAACACAGACTGAAGTCTAAGAATAGACAAAAGACACTAAAAGGTGCTACTGATACTCCAGAGCTGCCAAATTCAGAAGGATCCAAGCTACTTCCCAGAAGGAAAGGGATCCTGATATTGTAGCTGCAGCCTGCCTCCCTCCTTGGGATTAGGGGTGAATATGGAAGGGGTCTGGGTGAAAGAAAGGGGAGAATCACTACTTGCTCTCTAATGCTGAACTTTAGCTCCTGAGGGAGGTTTCCACAGGAGAACCTCAACCTAAACTCCCATGAGGAAGCACGTCCAGTTGCCAAGCTTCCTCTCGCCATCGGGGAGAGCCTCTTCAGTTAACCAGGGTGATGCCAGGCCGGCACAGCAGCCCAAGTCTGCCCAGCATGCCAGAAACAAGGAACACTTCCGCGGGCAGTGGCCAGGCTGGAGCCTGCTCTAGTCCACAACACCATCGTCCTGAGCTGTTCTCAGCTCCAGGACTGGACCTAGGCCAGTTAGAACACCGAAGGCATTGCAGATCCTGCCCCAGACAAGTTAGGTGGTTTAAAATACCTCTCAAACACAACAGCAACTACAGGTCTGCAATTAAAACAAACAAACCACCAAATAGACTGCGAGGGGAAGGGAACACCAGCCACGCTCTCTCTGTCCACAGCTCTGCAGGACCAGGTATGAGGAGAGGCTACACTAAAATGGAGAGCAAATTGCCTACCAAAGTTCAAGTTAAATAGAATAACTCCCCAATGTAACTGCTTACAAACAGCAGCATAAACCCTCTGAAATGAGTTTTGAGACCTGCTTCAATAGGTCTCACTTCTATCCCCTCCCTCCATCAGTATCTCGGGAAATCAAGAGCATCATTCCTCCCCTCTAGATTCTTGCACAAAGCGCTTCCAAACCTTGCTGGTTCCCCGCAGTCCTGTGCTCCCATACGCAGGAAACGCTGTAAATATCATCACACTACAGCACTGAAGTGTTTATGACCTACTTGGTAACCACGCTGCTTGAAGCATCCTGCAAAACCCAGCCACTTCTCCAGCCCATGCAGCTTTGTTCTCCTCTGGCTGCCAGCAAAAGCCGTCTCTAGAACCACGCGCTCCGAGCAGAGGCAAGAGCAGATCCAGACTCAAACGTCTGGGGCCCAGCAGGCTCTGGCAGCTTATTTGGAGTTGAATATCCCAGCTCTTAGCTACAGGAAAGTTTATGCTGCTCTATGACCCAACTGATCTGATCCTGCTGGAAACCTCGAGGCCGATTCTTACCACGATGATGAGGAAGAAGAGTTTCACGAGGCCGCTGGCTGCTCCCAAGCCTCTCGTAGCAGGCTACCAGCGGAAGTAACTGTTTTCCTGGTTGCATAACACACTATTTCAGACTGTACAAAGTCTGGGAGCAAGGAACAGCATTCACTGCAGTGATCCAGGTCGTGGGGATGCGAGCACAGGCAGAGGTCAGCGCAGCCCTGCTGTGCGTGCGTGAGCGCGCGGGGAGTCGGCGAGGAGACGGCCGCCGTCACAAGGGATAAGCAGCAATTAATAAGCTCTATTTGGCAGCAGTGAGAGTTCACCCTTTGGCAAACAGGCAATTGCCATGTATTCACCAGGGCTGCTAAACTCTACGGAGATTACACAAAAAAATAATTACCAGGGGGGTTTCCACTTTGCTCAAGAGAAAAAAATGCTGTTGTGGTTTCAATTCGACCTGCCAGTCAAGTCGGCTCATCGCTGTCTGTGTATGACTGAGCAGAGACACTTCTACACTAATGCTAAGGAAATTGGGCCCCTAAAATCAGGGGCAGACAGAAGGACACGCTGCTACAGAGGGATGGTTAAGCAAAGACAACCAACACGGCTCTGCCAGGAGCTAATGGGCCTTGTCTGCTCAGCAGCGATGCACCAGGTCAGCCCGGGTCCATCTCAGCCAGCTAGGTGCTTGCCCAGCAGCTCTTTGAGGGCAGTCAGGATAGACTGAAATAACTCAACACCCTTAGCTTACAGAAGTTCATGGAAGCAAGAGGTTGAGCCAGTTTAAACAACTGTGTTAGATATCTGCACCAGTTTGGGCAGCTTTAGCTTATGAAGCAGAGTCTGACTTTTCTAGGGAACTGCTCCACAGCCCAGGACAGGCAGCTTCTCTATCCCAAAGCCCAGCTAAAGCAGCTAGAGGATTTGGAGATGCCTTCCACCAGTGCTCATCAGCACTCACACCGCTTTTCATTGGCTGCAGTAACCAGTAACAGGAACATAACAGCCTTTCAGTTCTTATTGCAACCCTCTCGCCTTAAACCTCACGTGGCAATAACCAACTACTGGGTGGTTTGGTCCTCATCTTGTTTTTTTCTTTGATCCCACTCTATCACCAGCCACATCTCATCCTGTCTCCTTGGGTCTGTGCTGATCCTGCCCATTGAACACCTCAGGGCTGTTGCTTTTCCTGCCTTCATTTCGTGGGTCTCTCTAACCAGATGTCCAACTCCACTCCACTGGCTTTGTGCCGGATCTTCACAACACTGCCAGACTTGTTTTGAAACCAACTAAGCTGTCTGAAAGCTCAGCAAGTCTGAATCTAGACTTTTTACCTAATAACCTTATGCCAACCTGGGTCACAACTGCAGCCCTGCCACCAATACCCACGTTTTCATCTGGGTTCACACTACTCAAGTCATGTGTGTTTTCACTTGCAAAAAGATTTCTCGACAGTGGAATTACTGCTGAGACTTTCTAAGGCACAATCAACGTGGGTCAACTTGTGGCAGTCACATTTTTTGGTCTCCTAGTAGAACTCATGAGAGATGACATTTCTGGGCACAAAAGAATGTTATACTGAGGAGTTTGGGGTGGGGTTAGTTTGGGTTTGGGGTGGTTTTTTTTCCATTTTCTCTTCTGAAGAGCTTAGGAACAGACACACTGGCTGATGAAATGCCATCAGCTGACCAAGCCAGTGTATCTTCTAAAAAAGGAAGCGTGTGATACAGCTTACAGAGCTTGGTTTCCCAACACCAACTTGAAGGACAAGCTCTGTAAAGTGATCACTAAATTCACTGCATCCATTTCCCTTCAAAGCCAGCATCTTCCTCGTTCTCTCCAGGAAATGAAAGTCATTTCACCCAAAAAACTTTATCAGCTTTAGAGAAGATTCTTCATGGTAAGCATCAGCTTCAAAGGATCATCCAGGTAACTCAGGCATGTGGGTATCATATGATCAGGCACCTGAATACACAGCCCAAAACAAGAGCATTTGAAATCCTAGCTGTGTGGAGTCAGCCAGCCAACGAAAGCCAGGTGTTTGGACATGAACAGGGCTTACAAAACCAGACATTACAATGAAGTACCACTGCACAGAGCCAAGGAGTTATTAACTCTGTAGTAACCAATTCCATCTATCTCCACCGGCCAAGTGATGGGGACAGCAAGACATGAGCATCAGAGTGACATCTAATCAAGATGTCACATCAAGCCAGCAAATTAACAAGCAAGGCAGTTTTAAAGCATTTCTTTAAAAGCACCTTAGAAACCATCACACCACCACATTCAAGTTTCTCTTACTGTCTGGAAGGCTTCAACACTTACTTTCGAAGGATGATGACAGCTCTTCTCTCCTTGATATCCTGGGGTCGAATACAGTGTGTAATTTCATCGGCTGCATATCCACTGACAACAAAAAAACAGAAAGCTGCTGTGAGAAAGATGACAGGCAGAAGCAGAAAGTGGTTGCCAGCCTCAACAACTCATTTCCTAACTTCCTCCTCCAAACACTACTGCCCAGGAACACGGGAACTAGACTTATAGGAAGGAAGAAACTTCAGGAAAGAATGAGGACAACCAGGGTTTTTTTTTCTTTTGGACTCAATTTTTTAGCATACACCAGAGGAATCCACCACCTGCCACAACATTGTGAAGTAAGACATGTAGAAAATGAGTTTATGGAGTATAAATTCAGCCAATTCATTTATCAAGAGATTAGAGAGCAATGGGGGGGGGGAATCAGCACATTGCTCCAGAGCATCTTCTCACACATGTCCCCACGAAAAAGCCACCTCTCATGGCTGAGATGTGCAGCACATCCACACATGAACATGTGCTGGAGTCAATGAGAAGAATCATTAGTCAAGGAGAGGGTGCAGTGGGGTAGAAGTGCCTCACCCCCCTCACATGGGTACAGACACTGCCACCTCAGCACCCTCACCCTCCCTGCTACCCACCACGTGGCACATCCTCAGTCATGGTACAAACACCACCCCCCAGCACAGCGTAACCCCAGCACAATGCACACAGGGTAACCTTCAAATTCAGACCTGCACTCCCAAAACCTCCCTGTCATGGGGCTTGTGAGGTGAGACAGCTACCTGGGCTGGTGAATATAAATAACACCAGGCTCTGCATGGCCACGCAAGGGCCATTCTGGGCAGGAGTGTTTCACTGCATGAGATGACTTCACCTCCTCCACGTTTCTAGCAGGCAGGAGGAAAGTCATGGCCAACGAGGGGCCCAGCTACCTGCAACACCCAGGAGTGTTTTTCTTGTGGCTGTTTCAGTTGTTCAGCACAATTCCTGGGTCCAGCACAGCATGAGATTGTGGCAGATCAATGGAGAGCAGCCATCACAGCTGCTTGGACAAACAAGCCACCCTGCCAGGAGCACAGCTCGTCATTCACATGGGTGCTAATGAGCAGGTCAGAGAGGTGGGCCTGCCCTCTACCTGCTGTTGGGAGAGCATCTGTTCACAAAGTCTTCTAGAGTCCAACATGGGAAAAAGAGAAGTTAAACACCTTCAGAGGCTCCTGAAATGGCTGACGAGGACAGAAGGCCTTGGAAGGGACTTGGCAAAAGCTGCCCAGGCCATGCAAAGCCAGCACAGCCCCACGCTGGTTCAAGCTGAAGCAGGAACCACTGAGCCCACTCTCCTCATGAGGATTTACCATGAAGCTGCTGCCATGTCATCCAGGAACACGGGCAGGCAGGGACATCATCCTGCAGGTTATTCAGGATGCTCGAAGCATTGAGAACAGATCACACACACCCAGGTCCTCTCCAGGGATGGAAGCAGGTTTCCTTTATCCGGTTAGATAACCCACCCACTCACCAGGAAACACACACCTCTCAGACAGCTTTACTGCTCTGAGAAGGGAGTTAAGAGTCTAAGACCTGCTCAGGTGAAACAGGGGGTGATGTCCATCCCTTCTGTCCTGCAGAACATTGCAGAACACGACAGCATTATGCGAAAGGGCTTATAATGATGCTCTATTTTGTTCCAGGAATCTCTGTGTCAAGCTCCAGTAAATTCATTAATATCAGCCATGTTAACAATCAACTGGGCACATCCTCAGCGACACCCTGAACATCAGGAAGAGCTCTGCTGCCAGACCTGCGCTCTCCATCACCAGGTGTCAGCCTGACCACTCATTCTCAAGTCCAGAGGAGGCCACCAGGATGATCCTAGGGCTGGAGCAGCTCTGCTGTGAGGACAGGCTGGGAGAGTTGGGGCTGTTCAGCCTGGAGAAGAGAAGGCTCCAGGGAGATCTTATAGCGGCCTCCCAGTACCTGAAGGGGCTACAAGAAAGCTGGGGAAGGACTTTTCATAAGGGCAGTTAATGACAAAACAAGGGGAAATGGGTTTAAGCTGAAAGAGGGGAGGTTTAGATGAGATATTAGGAAGAAGTTCTTCACTGTGAGGGTGGTCAGACACTGGAACAAGTTGCCCAAGGAAGTTGTGGATGCCCCCTCCCTGGAAGTGTTGAAGGCCAGGTTGGATGAGGCTTTGAGCAACCTGGTCTAGTGGAAGGTGTCCCTGCTGCTGGCAGGGGGGTTGGGACTGGATGAGCTTTAAGGTCCCTCCCAACCCAAACCAGTCTGGGATTCGATGATTCTCACTCCCCAGGCAGGATCCCCCTTCCCAACACGCTTTCAGAGCAGCACCAGGCAGAGCTCATGGTCAGCACCAAAACAACAGCCCCAGCACCCTTGTCCAAGGCCCTGATGAGGATCTACCAGTTTGCCCCCGTGCCAGACTGGTGTGGGGAAAACCCAGCTTGCATCATATGGAATATAGCGACACTGTCTCAGCAGGGCCCTCCAGCAAAGTGGTTCACACTGGCACCAGGCAGAGAAATGGAATAACCAGATTATTCGTTTGTGTCACACGAGTTCTGCTCTGTGCTGGCATTGACTTCTTACCCACTGCCTGGCCTGGCCACATCCTGATGATGGGTGAAGGGGCAGATGCTGGAACAGAACACCCATAACAGTATGGAGGGTCCACCCAGAGATTTCTTGCCCAGAGAACAAACCCAAAGAATGAGGTAACTTGGTAAGGAAAACCCTAAATTACTGCCCACGAGAACACCTGAGCAGGATGTCTCCAACCTAGAGCACTTTCCAGATGAACACAGTGAGGTGCAGATACCATCCACGTGCTCCCCAACCAACACCCCAACTCCTACCTAACCTCTCAGATCTTACACCCCCAGCTCCTCCCCGAGTCTCTTTTTCAGTCCAGAAGAGCTACTGTGGAACCACAACACAACTGATTCACACAGGAGGCATATTTTTTTTGTCCAAGCATCACCAGAAAGGAGGCCCTGAAATTCTGCAGAGTCTTGAACAAGCAATATTTCTAGGGGCTGACGACAGCCAGGCCAGCTCAGAGGCAGAGGGACCTCACACATGAGTCCATCGCAGGGTCAGAGCAGTTCAAGGTTTTACCTGTGGTTCATTCCAGCTGCTGCCACAAACCACGGATGTGACACCGACCAGATCAAGCAGAGCTTGAACAAATCTATTTGCCCATCACCACTGGCACACAGAGAACTTCCTCTGCACCAACAGCCTGTTCTGAGGGATCAGATTTTTCTGGAAAGGCACCTAATCCAGGCAGTTGTGAAGAGATTCCTCCAGCTGGGAAGAAAGCAGGTTCATCCTCCAGAGACTCCAACCAGCTCTGATGATGCTACCATCAGGCATGCCTCAAGACAAGAGGAGAGACAAACACCATGACACTCCCACTGCTATTTCAGACAGCGGGGAGGTGACCTGGAGCACCCACCAGCTGCAGAGGGGGAAGCCCATCTGGCATAGGAGCTCTCAGAACCTGGGACACGTTACCTTTGGTCATTTATTTCTCTGGCTGATTGCAACTGCACTATTTCCAACAACCGTGCTGAGATGCAACACCTGACAGTCAAACAAAAGCTGGGCTGATGCTGAGATGTGTTACCTGTGACAGTGTCTGCAGGGCACAGTGTGACACAGGGGTCTGGTTAGAACCACCCACCCCAGTTGGCTCTGCACCCCAAAAGCTCCCTCCCTTTTTTCCAGGCAAAGCATTTGTCAAAGCACACGTTCCTCAGATGAACAGGCAGATTGCTCCATCTCCTCCCCACTGCTTCTGTCGATTGATGCTCATAAAATTCTTTTTAATAAAAAATATAAAAAAAGAAAACCCACAAACATAGTCCAGCCAGCAACCCCCCAACAACCACCTGATGGTCCATGGGATTGAAATCCAATTTAACTCTGACTCCCTGAGAAGAGCAGCCCAGACCAAGGTGCTTCTGCTGCTTCCTCTCGGCCTGGGCAGCAGCGTGACAGACCTGCAGGAGCAAAGGGCTGCAAGAGAAGAGGGGACTGGAGGAGGTCTTCTTCTAGATGTCAAAACCTACCAGGACAAATCATCACCAGAGATGCAAAAGGAGAGGAAAAAGTGCTTTGAAAGAAGAGCAAAGGGCTCCTTAGAGTGTCAGAGGGTGGCTTAGGCTTTGTCCTGCTGGCAGAGGTGCACAGCCCAGCCGGGACTCTCCTGTCCACCTTATAACCACTAACCCATCCTCTCGAGATCTGAATGCTTCCCAGGGCGTTTGAGGTGGGTTCAGTGTTTGCAAACACCACAGCCTGCTTCACAGTAGGCAAATAAAGTCAAGAGAGGGATAAGGGGAAAGCCCTTCTGCAAACTTCCTGCCAGGTAAGCGGCTACAACATCAGAAGGACAATTTGGAACAGGCTGCTGGGAGCAGGATCAGGACAGGCGTGATCTGGGGAGAGCCTGAGAGTGATGTGGGGGTAAAGAGAGATCCAACAGCTTTCTTTAGATCCTCACCATTTCCACAGGGTAACCAAAGGCACGTGGCTACCCCTGGCTTCCCCAGAAAGGCACCGTGCCAGCAGCAGCCACTGACCCAGCAGTATTTGAATCACAGACATGACAAGCATGCCATTTCTATCTGCGCCGTTTCCCTATCTCCAGGGCAACTGCCTTCAGCAACTGTTTATGGAGAGGAGAAAAGCCAAGTTTGGGGAGTTGACTTAAATATGACCAAGGGCTGGATTTTGGAAATACACCCCTGAGAATCTACTGATGGTCTGCACCTCTCCCCCCCTCCAGCTCCTCCCAAATTACTGGGGTTAGAGGGGAGACAAGGAGATCTGCCGAGGAACCTGCATCCAGCCAGGATCAAATCATCACAGAACAATCACTTGGGCAGAATCTCTCTTAAGTGAGTGCTAAGTATCTGCTAACTGCTGTACCAAAATTGAAATAATCCCTGGTTTAAAGTCTATTATTTGCTGGAAAGCAGAACATCTAACTGTGGATTAAGCCAGTGAATGCCTGCTGTGGGTCAGTCAGAAAGCAACCCTTCGATTTAGATATCTTCCTTTGATTTGTAGGATTGCTTCAGCCACGTTAATAAACTGATTACAGCACCCAGGTGACGTTGGCCAACAACCCAAACGCCCAGGCTTGGGATACATCCTGCTCCAGTTCCGGGAGCCCTGAGCCAGCTGCCTCTCCCCAGCAGTTTTGGGGTGATAGTGAGGGTGTAGGACAAGAAAACATCATTCTCTGTCCCTGGAGAAAAGCACCTCTCCCTCCTCTCACCATCCTTCACTGGAAAGTCCTGATTCTCCTTCAGACATAAGGCCACAAGAGTTTTCTTAGTGGGTACATGACTTCAGACTGACCCTGCACTAAACAGCTTCCAAGCAAGAAAAAACTGTCACTGTCCCTAGAAAAAAAATTAAAATAAAAATAAAAAAGAGCTCTGGCTGTGAAAGGAAGGACAGGTATTTACTGTGAAAGGAAAGGCAGCACACAGGGGTTCACAACACCAGCAGGAAAATTAGGGTAGAATGTTTCCCTCCTCCTGTCTAAGAGGAGAAGTCAGAGAGCGGAGCAGCCGCCTCGCACCCGGCAGCCTCCATCCCCCAGGACTGAGCTTCATCTGTGGTGAAAGGACAGGCAGCAGGACAGGTCCCCCTGGGTCCCATCTCACAAAATCACCCTGACCTCTGCCCCCTCCCTGCCCCGGGCCAACTCACCAGAGAATAAGCAAATTTCCTCCGCGCCGTTCCCACTTCCCTCGCTAATCCCCAGGAGTTACCTAACGCCGGGGGCAGGGTGAGGATTAGTTAATGTTTGTGCAGCTTTTCTGAGATAAAAGCTACGTGAGATCTCCCCATTTATTATTGATGCACGAGTCAACGGTGTGAGGCTGTACGTGGAGAGGGGGGGAAATTCCTTCCCGAACCCTGCGGCGATCACTTTACAAGCCAAAGCAGGGGATTGTGTTACTGCCTGGGAGCCCTGAAAACCAGCCTGAATCTTCACCAATCCAAACAAAAAAAATCCCATAAAACTCCAAATGAGGATAGAGTTGGTAGCTTGGAGCGCTGCTGGTGGAGTCTGGGTGATCCCTGCTCCTTGCCAGGAGCACTCTGACCTTCAGGGACACGAGGGACTGGTGCTCACGGAGTCACGCAGCACCGGTGCTGGGCTTCGAGCTGCCTTCCCCAGGAGTAGGTGTGCACCAGCCTGCCTGCCCCCCTCACCTGCCTGCCCCCCTCACCTGCCTGCCCAGCACATACTGGGAGGCAGTGGGGATTAGGAAGCAGGCATTCCCCAGTGCCAATCTCAGCTTTACTACCGCCCGGCTGCGTGACCTTGGGCAGGTCATTTCACCTCCAGAGCTCTTCCCCCACTTGCAAGAACGCACACAAAGTCCTTTCCTTGTGCCGGTGACCTGCCGTGCTTCCAAGTGACAGTCCCATGGGGCTCTGCACTCTGGGTTCCCCGTCAGCATGGGGCAAGGGGAGGGTTTAGTTATTCCCAGTTTACAGACTGGGAAGACGAGGCCATTCACACCTCCTCCCCATGCTTAAGGTCAGGTCAGGGAGGTACCAGCCGAGCTAAGAATAGATCCAGGAGCCCCGTCCCAACCAGCTGCTCTGACCTCTCTTGGGCAGAGGATCCATTTTGTGTCACGATGTGTTATTTTAATCATTTACAGGAACTACAGCAAAGCTGGGCCCTGCAAGCGGCCGCGCTCCCACCAGGCCGTGCCTCAAGCTCTGCAGAGAGAGGGCACCCACCCAAAAGCAATCAATCCCCACCCATCACAGCAGCACGACCCTCCCCCTAGATCCTTCCTTCACCCCTTCTGCCTCAAAGAGACCCCCCCAACGCTTACAGTAGGGCGAGATGGAGCCCGAGCCACCGTCGGGCTGTGCAGCCGCATGATTCACGTTACACAACCGAGCCCCGGGGGCCTGGGCACGGCGGGAGTTACCTGAGCACCGTGACGCTTCCCCTCTTGACGGGCAGGAAGAGAACGGGCTCCGAGACCCTGATGGGTTTGAACTGGAATTTACACCCGAAGCAGAGAGCCGAGTCGCTGAAGAAGGAGACGGAGACGATGGGTCTCTCGAAGATATGGATGGGGTCCACGGGGGAG
>NW_010335751.1:19358-19573 GCF_000700745.2 Antrostomus carolinensis
CGTTGATGACGGCACTGTTCACAAAGCCCTCGGGAATCACCCGGTGCTCCACCAGCTTCCTGATCACTAAGTCGTGCACCCATTCGGGGATGGCATCCACCTCTCCCCGTGGGTAGAGACGTTCCTGGCCGGGACCTCGTCTCTGCAGCTGAGACCCGTAGGTATAACCCTCCCCGAAAAAATACTTGTTCCGCAGGGGAGCCCGATCCACCGTG
>NW_010335752.1:0-222 GCF_000700745.2 Antrostomus carolinensis
ACAACATGGCTGACAATATGGCTGTCAACATGGCCGTCAACATGGTGGCCAACACGGTCACTAGCAAGGCTGACAATATGGCTGCCAACATGACCACCAACATGGTTGTCAACATGGCCACTAACATGGCTGACAACATGGCTGCCAACATGGCCTCCAACATGGCTAACAACATGGCTGCCAAAATGGCCTCCAACATGGCTAACAACAAGGCTGCCCACA
>NW_010335752.1:667-880 GCF_000700745.2 Antrostomus carolinensis
CCAACACGGGCACCCCTATAGACCTTGTCAAAGCCAACATGGCCGTCAACATGGCCACCATCATGGCTGCCAACATGGCTACCAGTATAAGCCTCATCAAAGCCAACTTGGTCACCAACATGGCGACCAACATGGTGACCAACATGGCCACCTTCATAGGCCTTGTCAAAGCCAACATGGCTGCCAACATGGCTAACAAGAAGGGGGACCACA
>NW_010335752.1:1034-2214 GCF_000700745.2 Antrostomus carolinensis
CCCCCCATGACCCCCAAGATGGCCCCCACCATGGCCACCAAGATGGCCATGACCTTGACTTCCACCATTATGACCACCATGGCCACCACCATAACCCCCACCATGGCCACCATGACCACAAACATGGCCACCACCCTGACCTCCACCACCCTGACCACCACCATGACCAACATGACCACCAGTAGGGCCACCACCATGACCACCACCCTGACCTCCACCACCATGGCCAACACAGCCACCAACATGACCACCACCATGGCCACCACCCTGCCCTCCACCACCATGGCCAACACAGCCACCAACATGACCACCACCATGGCCACCACCCTGCCCTCCACCACCATGGCCAACACAGCCACCAACATGACCACCACCATGGCCACCACCCTGCCCTCCACCACCATGGCCAACACAGCCACCAACATGACCACCACCATGGCCACCACCCTGCCCTCCACCACCATGGCCAACACAGCCACCAACATGACCACCACCATGGCCACCATGACCATCAGTAGGGCCACCATCATGACCAACATGACCACCACGGCCACCACCATGGTCACCATGACCACCACCTCAACCTTCACCACCACGGCCACCACTATGACCACCATGGCCACCATGACCACCAACATGGCCACCACATTGGTCTCCACCACCATGGCCAACACAGCCACCAACATGACCACCACCATGGCCACCATGACCACCAACATGGCCACCACATTGGTCTCCACCACCATGGCCAACACAGCCACCAACATGACCACCACCATGGCCACCATGACCACCAACATGGCCACCACATTGGTCTCCACCACCATGGCCAACACAGCCACCAACATGACCACCACCATGGCCACCATGACCACCAACATGGCCACCACATTGGTCTCCACCACCATGGCCAACACAGCCACCAACATGACCACCACCATGGCCACCATGACCAAGACGGCCACCACCCTGACCACGCCCCAAGCTCCACCCCCTGACCAAGATGGCGGCCGCGGCCCCGCCCCTCACCCGCGGTGCTCCAGGGTCTTGATGTTGAAGCCCAGGGTGGGGGAGATGGTGGCCACGTCCTCCCCGTTGAACCTCTTCAGCAGCGTCGTCTTCCCCGCGTTGTCCAGGCCCCTGGGGGGGAGGGGTCAGACCAGGCCACGCCCACCCACTG
>NW_010335753.1:0-226 GCF_000700745.2 Antrostomus carolinensis
GGGGACACAACGGAAGCGGGAAGGGGCCTTTCACCACAGAGCTGCCTCTCCAGGGCCACCACCACATCCTTGGACAAGTCGCTGTCCCCCAGGCTGCCCAGAAGCGTCTGCACGTCCCTCAGGTCCAGCGGGGCCTCTCTGCCTGCCAGGACAAGGACACGTGGGCCCACCCAGCCCAGGCACCTCCTGAGAGGCACCAGTGGGTGCTCTGCCCCGGCAGGCGAGG
>NW_010335753.1:361-586 GCF_000700745.2 Antrostomus carolinensis
GCTCGGCCCGTCCCCCCAGCAGCTCGGCAGCCCCGCGGGGAGGTCGCAGCTCGCCAGCTGCTCCGCCAGGCCCCGGTGGCCATCGATCAGCATGTTCACCACCAGCAAGCCGTTCTGCACGCCTGAGGAGCCCCTGCAGGGACAGAGCCATGCAAGCACTTCCCTCCCGCAAGCACGGAGCCTCCCCTGTGCCCACAGCCGCCTGCCTGGCCCCCCACCCCCAGC
>NW_010335754.1:0-5573 GCF_000700745.2 Antrostomus carolinensis
GGTAGGTCGTAGGGTGGGAGGGATGGGGTAGGTCGTAGGGTAGGAGGGATGGGGTAGGTCATAGGGTGGAAGGGTGAGATTCTGGAGGAAGAGGAGGAGAGGCAACAGCAGACTCTGCTAATGCACGTCTAGTGGTAGGGGAATTGCTGGAAGGGCTATTTTTAGTATCAAGAGCTATATTTTTCTACATCAAGGACTTGATAAAGAAAGCAGAGGATGAAATGCTCTGGCTTATGCCATGCAGGTTGCATGAGAAGACCTATAATATTTGCTTTGTGACCTTAAATTTTGTGAATCGATGGGTTGAGCACAAGAGTCATTAGCATCGGCGTTGTAGTGCGAATTGCTGGAAGGTCTATTTTTAGTATCAAGAGCTATATTTTTCTACATCAAGGACTTGATAAAGAAAGCAGAGGATGAAATGCTCTGGCTTATGCCATGCAGGTTGCATGAGAAGACCTATAATATTTGCTTTGTGACCTTAAATTTTGTGAATCGATGGGTTGAGCACAAGAGTCATTAGCATCGGCGTTGTAGTGCGGACTTTATCGGTCGTGTGAGTCAGCCCTGCAGAGAAGCAAGCAAAATTATTTCCCTGGCTTCCTCCTCTTAAAGCTCTTTGGGTTTTGGTTTGTTGTTTGTTT
This sequence comes from Antrostomus carolinensis, assembly GCF_000700745.2. Classification (NCBI taxonomy): domain Eukaryota; kingdom Metazoa; phylum Chordata; class Aves; order Caprimulgiformes; family Caprimulgidae; genus Antrostomus; species Antrostomus carolinensis. The sequence continues at coordinate 645 of NW_010335754.1, forward strand.
TGTTGTTGTTTTTCCCTAGATTAGGAAAGCTGCCGGCTGAATTGATTGTAGCTTCTTCCAGAACTTACGTGCATCACTTAAACCGTGCCAGTGAAGTGCATTGTGCACTCAGAGAGAAAGTCACCGTTAGCAGACAGGTATTAAACCTCCCCAGCACTATCAGGAGGTCAAACCAGAGACTAAGTTGCTGTGAGGGTACAGAAATGTTTGCAGTTAGAACTGCTGAGGAAGCACCAATCCTTCCCTTCCCCTCCTGCTACACAGCTGCCCGATGAACTGTACTCGCTGAAAAATAACCCCATTTAAAAATAAAAATAAATAATAAAAGGCTAAAGGAGATGCTTAAGTCCACATCAAACTGTGGTTCCCATTTCCTGTCATGTATCCCAGCAGTTTATCTCTGCTCTTTTTACGAGGGGAGGTGCCACATGAGTCAAATTCTTGGTGGCCGCTTACGATAGCGAGAGGGAATGCTGCCTCCCCAGCGCGTCTGGCCTTGGAGTCGCCGCACCTACTCCTTTAATCTCTCTGGATTCCTATTGCATGAGTCACAGCAGGATACAAAGTTGGGCAGAAAAGCTCGTGGGGTCATGGGAGGGAGAGAAAAGGGGTGTGTATAAAAAAAGTGTGTGTATATATATATATATATATATATAGCTTAGTTTGCCTTCTGGATTGAGCCCTGTGCGGTTTTATTCATCCCTCGGAGATTTTTCTCTGCAACCACATGCACTGAAGGACAAACACGGGTTAAAAAGCTGAGATGTTCACCTAATCTTGTGGTTCCTGCAGACTGGCTTAAAAAAAAAAAATATATATATAAAGAAAAAAAGAAAGATGTTTTAATAATGATTAAGAAAAAATGCCATGAGGCTGAGAAATCATCGCAATAGGTGGCAGCGAGTCTCTTTGAATAAGATTCCAGTTGAAATCAATGAGAGTTTTGCGAGTGGTGCTGCTCAGGCGTTATTGATTAGTGACTGATTGATGGTTCTCGTGGTTTTTTTTCAGCAGTAGCATCTCCCTTTTTGTATATGCAGTTTTCTCTCTTCAGTCAGCTTCTCATCCTTTTAGCTTTAAAAGATAATCGGTTCTGGAAGTTTAAGAGTATGGTCTTATTTTATATTAATCATTCTGATACAAGGTCTGTGTGTTTCTTCAGTCTTGTTCAGATCTCAGTTTGAATGCTTAGAGAGAATAAAAATGGTGTGGTCATGTCCTTTCCTGGGCAAGGGTTAACTTCCTTCTCCAGAAACCCTCTCTGTCCCCTCCAACATTCACAGATGGAAAGAAAGTTCCTATCAGCTGGTTGAGGTTGTGCCTCGCATGGAATGACTGTTAATCTGGAGGGCTCTGTAGCCAGGGCAAATCTGGCTCCCCAGAAAATGAGAATGTGGGGAGCTGTGGTGGTTACACTGGGCTGCAGCCAAGCACAGCCGCTCACTCACTCCCCACCCCAGGGGATAGGGGAGAGGATTGGGGGGCAAGGGTAAGGAGGCTCGTAGGGTGAGAGAAGAACAGTTTAATAATAGAAATAAAAGAAAACTTAAAAAATAATGATATTAAAATAGTAATGAGCATAATAATAGGAATAAAATACGGTAATGAGTGACACCCAGTGCCATTGCTCACCACCCGGCGACCAAGCCCGGCCCGTTCCCAGATCACGATCCCAGAGGAGCCACAAACCTGACCCGAAACTGCAATCCCGGGAGAGCCAGAGCCCGAGCCAAAGCCAGAGAGAGCAAGAGAGGAAGAGCCCCTCATGAATCTCCTGCCCATGGGGGACAGGAGATGGAACAGCCCCTTGGCAGAGCCCAGTGCCCATGGAGCTGAGTCAGGTCAATATTCCTCACCCCTGAGATCTTTGCGCTTGTAAACCAGCAAAACACAAAGTCCTTCAGTGCCAGGAACACAAATGCAACATGGGGATGTTCTCAGTGTTTCTCTCCTAACAAATCCCAGCTGAACCCAACCCCCAGCGCTGTTCCAGCTGCTGAGAAGAAACCAGCTCTGGCCCAGCTCACACCAGGACAGGAGCCGTGTGTGTATTCAGCATCAGGGCAGAGGGAAGAGCCATCCCATTCTGAATCCAGCTCACGATGCCTGGATGTCTGCAACGTAGGAACATTTCTCATCCAGATACTCTGGCTCTAAATGTTAAATGTTTTTTTTATTAGCAGCTCTTGTATTGTGCGCACTGAAAGATGAGTCACTGCCCTTCAGAGCAAAGCTGGGAATCAATAGACCTCTGTGAATTAGATAATGCGCCAAAATATGGATATCTACCAAGGCATGGGGATTGTGATGGTGAGTAATGGGTTAGTGGAAATATACAGTGAAAACAGCCCAAGCAGACAGTGATCTTTCTGGAAGCTTCTCTGAGTCCCAACCCACTTGTTGATGGTTAAACATCTTGCACACCATGGTCACACGTGGCAGATGAGAGGATGCGAAATGGAGCTCCCAGGTGCTGGTGTGCAGAAAATGAATCTTCTGCAAGACTTTTAGTGACAGAAACTACCTGAGGATTGTTTGGTGGGGAAACCAGCTGCAGCCACTGCACCCTGAAGGCTGATTAGAGAGGCAGAGGTGGGTGGCAGATGATTATTCCCCTTTCCTCAGTGCTGCTGAGACTCATCCAGAGCGCTGTGTTCAGCCCCGTGCTTTCCAGTATGAGAGAGACATGGACATACTGGAGCAAACGCAGCAGAGGGCCACAAAGATGATTAAAAGGTTGGAGCAGTTGACTTTGCTTTGAGCCAGATGATCTCCAGAGGGTCCCATCCAGCCCTTTTGTGGGATTCAATGAAAATCCAGTCCCACCCCAGCTCCATAAACCCTTACACAGTCCTCTCAGTGAAATTTGAAAATCTATTAAGTCAGAATAAATCCAAGCTTTGTGTTAACTATCCACAAATAGCCTCATGGTTGTCTGAGATGTTCTTTTCTCTCTCCAAATGTTGCTTGAGCAGCCTCCAAATCTTTATTGCAGTTGTCCATTTTATCTAATGAACCTTGCTAGCTTCTGAAAATAATTAGTCAACGAGCTCCCTCAAACCACGTTAGCTACAAGTAACACCAGCTCCCAGAACACGCTGGTGTGTACCAGTTAAGTTTGCATTGGGGATTTTTATTGTTGTTCCTCTAAACAGAGAGGATAGCCTGGGGCAGGTCTGGAAATTGCGTCTCTAGCCAGTTGGGGGAACTGAAAGTCAGAAACAATCGTCAACAAAATAAATTTTTCCTCCTGGCACATGATGTTCTGGACTTCTCAACGCCAGGTGCTAATTCCCTCTGCCCCCCAGACTCCCATTCCAGACTGGGAAGAGAAACAAGAGTCGTAAAATACAACTGGGCTTTTGCACAAGGAAAGGCCACACTGAATCCCTCGTGTGATTCTGCGGCAGAGAGAGGCAAAGCTGGAATAGAGGTTGATGGCTGGTGGTTGTCCCCTGGTGTGATCCAGTGGATCACATTCAAATCACTGAGCAGAACAAAAAAAAATCTCAAATAGGTGTTTTATGTATTTACAGAGCCATTATCTGAGTTCAGTCTTCTGCAGAACATATCACTTCAGTGTGCTTTTCCTCCAAAAAACCATCGGCAGAAGGTTTTATCCCCGTGCTGGAGATGAGAGAGGCTCTGCTGACAGGTTTAGATTTCGTTTGAAGACATTCCCAGACTGACAAGGGAAGTTCTTGGCATGGCAGTGACCAAACCTGAGCTCTTACATGTCCCAGGCTTGTGTATTAATCATCAGGACATGGTTCTGAGATGTTTCACGGGTGATACTGGTATAAATGTGTAAAAAAAAAAAATCCATATCCAGAAAAGTTGACTGAGCTGTATTGTGGTGAGGGGAGAGCTGCAGCCACACAGCAGGATCTGGGTAGCAACTCCAGATTTTTTTATTCTGCAAGTGTTTTGATAAGGCAGCTGGTTTTTGAGTTTTTTAATTATATTTTTTTTTTAAAAGGTGAGGTTTCATCTGGATCGAGTGGAGATCTTAGGGACCAAGGCGCTGCTCTTAACATCCTCCCCATCTGACAAGCCTTCAAAGCTCTGTGCATTTCAAAGATGATGAAGTTAATTTAGCATTTCTTTCACCAGCAAGGAAAATACGTTAGATGTGAGAGCAGGAGCAACGGGGAGGTGAATGACAGATCAGAAGGGAAGGATGCTTTATAGATTGGTGACGGTCCTGGTTGTCTCTTGTGGTTGATTGCGTTCAGCAGAACCCTTCCTGGCGTGTCCCTTTCTGTGTGAATAAACTCGACTGTGGAGAGGAGAAAAAGGAAAGAAAGGAATTTTGCTTTCTTAATGAAGTAGTTATGGCAATGCTGAGCAAAAATAAAGTAGTGGCTTGACTACCTTGGTTCTCAAAGGCCATAAAAATACAATAATTAATTATATTTTACTTACCTACTATTTACCTTGGGGGAATAAGAGGTAATTATCACGCAGGCTGTGATATATGTCTATATATATCTAGCTGCCAGGTGTACTTAATGCTTAAGGTCCTTGACCTAAAGCCAGCTGATATTGATTTAGATTTTCTGTAGATCAGTTCTTCTTCCTGGAAAAATCTACAGATTAAATAGGGACTTAAAAGAATTACTCAAGGTTTATACGAGTGTAAATGTGAGAGACGAATTCAGCCCCCAAAAGACCTGCCTGGTAGCAGAGAGAAGAAAGCCCATAATTTCTCTATCTTTTGCTTCAAATGTGTCAGGAACCCTGCTGTATTTTTATCTTTTAATTCCTGATACTTCTATTGCCGAAATCAGTAGCATCTCATGCAGCTTGTTTCATGGAAACAGGATCTGTACTGAGATGCTTCCCCCACCCTGGACCTTGTCTTCTGAGCAGAAATTAACAACCCCACGCTCCAGTATAGGTTGGGAAATGACCTACTAGAGAGCAGTG
>NW_010335755.1:0-896 GCF_000700745.2 Antrostomus carolinensis
CAAAATCCCAGCAGGACTGGTTTCTTCTACCCCACCAGTGCTCCCAGTAACCCCAGCCCCAAACTGGGTTCATTAACAGCTCCGATGGGCCCAGGATCTCCACCGCCACCATCCCAGTTGAGGATCCACCACAAACTGGGGTGCTCACACTCGGGGGGGGGGGAGCCCCATTTTGCAGCTAAAGAAGCCCATCCCCATTCCCTGGCTCATTCCCAGGGAGCTTTTCCCACCCATGCCAATTAAATCCCTTTGGCACATCTGGCACAGCTGGAGGACGGTGACATCGGGGTGGGCATGGGGACACTCACCCCTAAACCCCACCCCGGGACTTCTCCCCCCAAACTCCAATCCTATTTTTAGCCTTTACCACCACACCAGCTCCGTTCCCAGAACCTGTGGTTTCCAACCGGACACCCCCACCTGCCTCCCACCGCACTGGTGTCACCCTGTGTCACCCCACCCGTGGGTGCCAGAGGGTAACCTGCCCTTGGGGACATCCAGCTGGGATCACAGGAAGGATGTTCCCAGGGATTTGGGATCCCGTTGGACCAGCTGTTGTTTTTCGGATGCTCCACACGCTGCTTTTCCCTGTGGAAATGCCCACGGACAAGGGGTGGGTGTTGGTTGCACCCCGAGCTCATGTTGTTCATGGTGGGGACAGAGGTTGACACTAGTGTGTCACCTTGTGCCCCAAAACCCCTCCTGCCTTCCTCCTCCTCCTCCCACCTGCAGCCCCTGACCCAGCTCACCTGGAGGCAGCAACGCCCTGGGGACACCCCAATGTCACCCACTTTGTGCCTGGCTGATCCCACAGCAGCAAAACCCAAGCACAAGGGATGGAGGAGTTGACGCTACAGGTGGGGGGGGATTTTTAACACCCACCCTCCAACCCCCCC
>NW_010335755.1:1097-1316 GCF_000700745.2 Antrostomus carolinensis
CGGGGGGGGTGCAGCGTGGATTGCAAAGCTGCACCCCAAAAACTCTCCAGCTACACCTCCAAGAAGGTCCCCAGGGCTCAGCAGCATCTTCGCTCTTTCCATATCAGATAAAGAAGAGCAGCAGCACCCAAAATAGCTGGCAGACACCTCCGCCGGGAGCCAGCAGCCTTGGGTTAATTCCTCCCATACCTGAGCTGACGTTTCAAAGCTATTAAACAA
>NW_010335756.1:0-18065 GCF_000700745.2 Antrostomus carolinensis
TTTTTTTTTTTTTTTTTTTTTTTAAGGCAGCTTTTTCAGCATATCTGAATGCTGTGTGTATCCAGAATCAGAGCTGTTTACTTTTCTGAGATTTTACTACTTGTTACTCCTGTCAGCTGTGTTGGCTCTGCAGTGCTATGGGAGAGAGAGCTTGGCTCTGTTTTGATTTGCGCATCATAGGCAGAATTGTTAACTTCACCCTGATGGCTGAAATCTTTGGCAATGATGCATGAGCCAGGAAAGAGCACAACCTGACTTTCAGATCTCAGACTGTGTGCACAGTGCTGCCAGCTAAAGAAAATATGGATTTAATTTTTATTTTTCTTCTCTTCAAAAAAAGCCCAACAACATTTGGAACTAGAAAATATTGACCTGGAAACTTGCTAGAAGACAATAAACATGAAAATTCACTATTTTTACAGAGTTCTTTTTCACAGTACTTTAAGTGAGCAGCAATAGGCGTAGAAGTAGAATGGGGAATGTGTTTTCAGTTCTTTCCGTAGCTGTTGATGCTGCAAAGGGTGAGAGATATTGCAGTACCTGCGCTGCTAAGTGACTTTGTAGGCTGTAGAAATTCAAGAAATTCAATGTCACTGCATCAGGGCCAGGCTGTATTCCCTAAACAGGTATTGAAATACATTTGCCATTTGCTGTGCATGTGTTTGGTTGGGCAGGAAAATGAATTGAGAGCTGTTGGGTACAGAGCATCACTGTACGTCGCATCTGAAGTGTAACGCAACCTCCGTGCACCCTGCTGCATCAGCCTGTTTGCTCTTTATGATCCAAAATCTCTACTTCAACCCCAGGGAAGGCTCACTATGTGCAGCAGTCTCAGGTTCTGCAGAGTCCCAGCTCCCCAACAATGGGAGATTTGTTATTTGTATCATTTTTGTCCTTTTTTTCTCCTTTGTTGATACGCCTTGGACTCGGCACTGAAAGCAGAACCACGCAGGGACGGTGCTGGGGATTTGGCACTGCTCATTAGGTTCAGTTAAAGCTTGTCCACATTTGTCTTTGTTTTTTCCCTTCTGTTCTAGGGTTTACCTGGCCCCATAGGGGAAGCTGGTCCAAAAGGCACTCGGGTAAGCAGCCTTTCATTTGTTTTTTCTCGACTTGTTTTTTACCAAAGGCTTTTCAAGAATTTTATGCTTAATTTTGCAATCCCGAGGCTAGTTCTTGTCATTTGTTGGATTTGAACTGCGCATCGCTTGTTTATCGAAACACTGCTAAATATTTTTAAATTAAACATGGAATGTACCACGATCAAAGTTCACTGATAGTGCTGATGGTGCAAAGTCAACCCTTTCAGAGCTCACACTGCAGGAGAGGAAAGAATGGCATACAAATTCCTACCAAAGACCAAAGTCTGAACTTTCTGCAAGCCCCATCTCCCAAAGGCCTCTTTAGTCTCAATAAGTGTGGTTCAGCGGTCTTTGACCATGCTGAATATGGGCTCTTTTGGGTATAGTCCTGGGTTTGGAAGTGATTTATATCATTATGCAGAGTAGGAAACCAGCATCTTGAAGCCATGTGCAAATGCAAACGTTAATATCTCTGCTCTGCCTGGTTTTGCTCACCAAATTGAATTACTAGGGGTTCATTCTCACTACAGAGGGTTATTTTTTTTTTTTAACCAATTAAGACTCTCGTTAATCACAATTTGCTCTTTTCCCGCTATTATTAAGTCACAATGAGATTTTGAGTCAATAAAATCCCCCCTTGCTCTACCATGTGATACTTTCTCTATATGTAGTGAATTGAACCAGCTGGCTTTCATCACTAGGAAAACTGTGAGGGATAAACAAAAGCTGACCCTGCAGCTAACTGTATTCCTGAGCTGGGAAAGGAGGTGGCATGTTCAGTGTGCTGCAGGAGAGAGGAAGATCTGAGATAACCCAGCTTCCTCACCTCACTTCAAGTGATAAAGGTTTTCCCTGATGCATCTGTTTCTCTGGCCTAATCAGGACCTCATGTAATTATCATGTGGTAGGTGTGCGGAATGTAAGACTTGAAAATTATACTCTGCTTTGCACCCCTGAGTGCTGGGGACTGAAATATTTATCGCTGCCCAAGAAAGCTGCTTCTCAGTTCAACTGCAGTCAATCAGAATTAGGTACTAAGGTGTGATATCTGCATTCTGTGGATTGAGGGAGCCAACTGTGGAGTCTTCTCCATCCCTCATGTCTATTTTTTTTCTTTTGGAGGAAGTAGTTCAGGAATTACATGGTTTGTCTTGAGGTTCAGGAAGCAAAAGCAGACAGCATCATTTTAATGCCTTATTTCCCATCTAGCTATCATCCCTAAAGGAAGTGCAACCTAAAAGGGAGCAATGGACTGGTGAAAAAATCTGGTGGGATTGACAGTAAGAGATTTAGCGATGATGGAGAAAGAAAGATGAGAGAAAATCAGTGTTAACACTTGGCTCTTGTAACAGTGAGGTGCCACTGAGGGGGCTCCCTGCTGAAATTCACTTCCTCTTGATTCTGCATGTTTGGCACAAGTTAGTCCTTTGCAAAGGACCAACACACAAGGTAACTTTGTACTAACTGCTGAGCAAAGAGGATTGAACACAAGGCTCCAATTGTTGCGAGGGAAGGGAAATGTAGCAGGATCCCAAAGCCATAGGGACAGGTCACATATTTGAAAATACGATGACTGCCCATGAGTGTGAAAGGAGTGGATTTTATGTGAAACACACTGGTGCACAGGAGACTTCTTTACAGTTGGGTGTTGGATGAGCTGGATGTATGTGCCTTGTACACTGATCCAAAGAGCCTGAAATGGCACGATGCTCAGCCTCCTGGCCCAGAAGTGCTTGTGCTGACAACGTGTTTGCAGAAGGTCTTGGTGGTGCAACAGTGTTTGCACTGCTTTTGGCAGAACCATCTTTCTGCTTTTGGCAGAACCATCTCTGGTTTGCTCCTCTCTCAGCAACAGGGTGTTTGGCAGCCTTGAATGCCAGGAGAAGGTCGTGGTTGCATGAGAAGGGGCTGCAGTGTGTGACCACCATGTGACATAAGACAAGCAGAAAGGGCTTGGTACAACAGGCCATTTTCACAACACCATTGGGAATGAGTTCTAAAGGCAGTTAAAGAGCCCTTGGAGAGAAGAAAGGAGGGGTAGGCATGTGGATTACTTCGGCTATTGTTCTTGCTAACCTTGAACCAAGCTCCGTTTCCCTCAGGTACCCTCAGAGCCAGCCCAGGTAAGGTTTCTTCTTGCTGGCCTCCTCCTGCCTGAAGTCCTCATGATCCCTGGTGTGAGGGTATGTGCCCTTGGACTACATCGTGGAAGCCAGCACCATGCAGTCCATGGGCATATACACTTGCCTCAAGGTTTATTTCATCACGGCTGCCACTGACCAACACTGGAGGATGCTCTGCTGTTCAGGAAAGACAGAATGACTGTCTGCTAATGAAGAAATGTATTTGACTACTTGTTTCCTCTTTTCTTTAGGGATATATCGGTCTCCCAGGATTATTTGGGTTACCAGGGGCTGATGGAGAACGAGTGAGTATTTTGTGAAGAAAATATTGATGTGTTGTTTTTAAAATACAGTTCTTCAGAGCCTGTTGTAATCTTCTTTATCCCTTGTTCTTGAGGAAAGGGCAAGCATGCCTAATTTTTAACCATGCCTTCTTCAGCCTGTTTCTGTCCTTGCATGAAGACCTCTGTCCCTGTATGATGTTGACATTCAGCTCAGGAAAAAGTAGGCTTCAGACAGGGTTATCAGACCTCACTGTTCAGTAGGGAGGAATTTTTTCTGTACTTTCCTTCACTTAAAAACCTGCTTCCCTCCTCCCCCTTACTAGTTCATTTTGGTGGGATGGGGCAGGATGGAGAACGTATATGGAAATTCCCAGCTCCCACAGGAGTGACATCCCAGCCACCGTGTCCCAGCATTTTGAGTGTCCAACTGGAGGTGTCTGGAAAGAGCCTGGCTCTTGGGAGGAACAGTGCCTGGGGCTTTCTGACAATGTCTTTCCTTCCAGTTGTGTCAAGTTGGGCAGTCAAGACTGGGGCCTGTGGAAGGGCAGCTGTGGCTGCTGCTCCCATGTGTCCTTCCTTCCCCTCATCATTTTCATCATGCCTTCTCCAAGCCCATGTGTTCAGAGCTTTGCAGGACCTCCCTTGCTTTTTTGCTATTCTCCCCCACGTCCCCCCACCTGCCTGATCTCTCCCATCCAAGGACCCCCTCTTCCCACTGCAAGAGCTCCAAAGGAAGGTTGCTGTAAGATGAAGATTGGTTTATTCCAGATTTTTCTCCCTCAAATGCAAGCTCCAGAAATAAGAGAGGCCCTGGGAGCATGTGGGAGTGAGTGTGTGTGTGCCTGCCTGGGAAGGGACTACCCTGCACTCGAGAGTCGCTGATTTAATGCTTGTATAACTAAATAAGAAACATAAACAGAAGTTCTCCAGCGAGTGCCTTGGCGGTGGCCTTCATTCGGTTCCAGACCAGTAGCTTAATGACTGTTCCTGCTAAGCACAGCTTCAGCCTGTTGCCCTGGGTGTGGATGCTGCCTGCATGTGTCCTCAGGGAGGGCCATAGTTAGTGGGTGAAGGTTAATTGTCTTCTGCTCTCGCAGCTGACTGCAAGTAGCTGACATTTTGATTCCTGAACAATGCCTCAGTCATTAGCCTGTTTTGCATTCCCCTTCCTCTTCTAGTTTTGTTTTGTATTGTTGGTTGGCTGTTTGCTTTCTCAACCAGACCTATTATTTTTTTTTTCTCTGTGTGTTTTCCTTGCAGGGGATCCCTGGAGTTCCTGGGAAGAGGGGCAAGATGGGTAGGCCGGTAAAGTTTTTCCTCGTCTATTATGCAGACTTTGTTGAATGAAACTGGAAACAAAACATCTGGCTTTTGGCTGGGTCCCTTCATATCTTTTGTTGAGAACTAAATGGGGAGGTCAAACAAACCTTTCCATGTCTTTCTTCTCTAGCAGGAAGAAAACTAAAGAAACAAATATTGTTTTCTTCATTTCTCCCCTGCTCTGCCCAATTCACAGGCATTTTTGTTCTTCTGCGCGCTGTCTCCATGCTCCCTTGGATCCTACACTTTTCAAATTCTTTTCTGCAATGTCTTCCCTCTGGCCAGCCTCATCCTTGAGTGCACTTTTTAATTCCCTACCATGACTGCAGCATCCCAGGTGTCTGTGCTCATTCTGTTACATCTGCTGCTCTGTGCTCCCACCAGTCCCATCATGTTTGCCTCTCTTTGCTGTGGCTGTCTCCAACCCTTGTACCATCCTGGTTTGTATAACACAAGTACACTTTTGGATAGAAACCTTTATGTGTAGGACACTTTGGTGGTGGCACAGAGTTAAAGCAGATCAGATGAAGACATGTTTGAGGAGCAAGGAGACCAGGTAGACTTGAGAGCTTGGCCAGGAGGAAGAGGTATCTGCAGGTAGGGTTGAATACAAGGCGGAAACTGAGAGCTGCATAGAAGAAAAGATTTGTGCTGACTGTAGCAAAAGGCAAAATAAAAGCAGGTGGGAAAAGTATTGAAATTAACAGAAGAAACAGGGAAAGGAAAGAATGGCAAGCCTTTCCTACATCAACCTTCTCCCAAGTAATTCTGCAGGCTTCCTTTGCCAAAACACATCAAGTTTTTTGCTCCAGGAGTCAGAGAGATCAGGCATGTTTGTGCTCTGGTGTGTCTCATTGCCTTTGCACCTTGTCCTTCATGTTAGCCTGAGTTTCTCTTGATCTCCTGACATCATTGTACTCACAGGCTCCTTGTAAAAAGTCCACTCACCCACACACGGAATAGTCCAATGCTTTCCCCTTGTCACTCTTGCATGCAAAGGCGTGCGTTCCAGGAGTCCCACACCTACCACTTGCTGATGTTGTCACAGTGAAAGCCATGCAATCATCACAGCAGTGCCTGGCTGGCTGTTCTTCTCTCCCTGGGATGGGGGCAGGTCAAGTAGATTTTATTTATTTATTTATTTATTTATTTATTTATTTTGGTGGGGAGTGGGTACTGGAAATCTGTACCAGATCTTACAGTTCTGTAAGCTGTTGGTTGCACCAGAAACCTTTGTGATGAATAATTGCAGAGAGCCAATGGATGTAACAATGACTCATTGACCAGAGTAAAACAAACAAAGCAACTGTCGTTAGGTACAGGGTTTCTGCTCTCTGCCTTGTTCTTGCACAGAGCATGCTGGAGGCTCAAAGCGTTCCAGCTGTTGTTTGGCCAGTATTTGTAATCTTCCAGGCAAGAGTTTTTGTCTGACGGTCACTGTTACAAGCAAGGGGCTCCCCTGAGATCAGCGGGGAATCTCTCAACCACGGAGGCGTTAAGGCTGGGATCTAGAGAAGGGATTAAACAGCTGCGTGTGAACACCTTTGTTCTACTCGGCTCTTTCAGAGAGTTTTGGCTCCATCACCTTTTCATGATATCAGGTTTAATAAGAAATCTTGAATGGACTGATGCTGATGATTTGTACTTCCAAGCGTGAACAAAAAGATTAAGTGACATCAAGAGTTATTTAGGAAGTGACTGGGAGAACGGAAAGTAGGAACCAGGTGACCTGGTTCCCTTCCCAACACTTATCTCCTGGCCTGTGCTGTCTCCTAGATGGTTTGCAGTGTTAGTGAGCCTGCTGGGATTTTTCTGGTCTCTCTCATCCCCTTGCCACTAGGTTTGCTGGTGTGGCTACTGTTTCTGTCCTATTTCAGTGTTGCCATTGTGATGGGAGAGTCTTGAAAGCCCTTATTAGCTACCATCCAAAGCTGGTAAATGCTCTGGAGAGTAGGGAAGGAGTTGGTATCAAATATATTTCTCTACCTAGTGTTGTTTGGGATGAGAGAAGGGAGCAGATTAAGTGCTCGGCAGAGGAGGAGTGGGGGGATGGGGGAGTTTGCATGTGACACCGTGGGCCTCTGAGAATGATGTAAGAGGGAATGATTAAAATAGAAGAACTGGACATGAGTCAGATCTTGAAACCCTTCCAGGGAAGTTAAGTTTTGCAGAGCTGTGAGGGACATGGTGAATCTGTCGTGGAAACAGCTGACTCCACCTCCCGTTCTGACTCTCCCTGCAGAGCATCAGCAATGTAGGAGGTGATTGTGTTTCCAACATATGGGCACTGGAGAACTGTTGAGCAAGGAGGGTTGGGGGTGGGCTAGAGAGAGAATTATGATTAACATACAATGCACTAGGGAGACTGAAATAACACGGCTCTGGACGCCTCTGGATCTGCTGCCTGTTTTAGAGGTAGGCTGGAGACCTGGAACTGAAGTGGCTGCTTGCTTAAACCTTCAGTCTTGACAATGCAGTGGCTGCAAAGAATGGCTTTTTATGGTGGTGGTATGGATTATTTTTGTGGTGTTCAGTTGAGAAGCTGGCCAAAAAAAAAAAAAAATCAGAAAAGGCCCCATTGCTGTGAGGGTAGAAGGGCTGTGGTCCACTCCATGCTGGGGGGAAGGAATGAGAGAAGCTATTGGTACCCTCTGTTTTGGCATGCATAGGTGATGTATCAGTTCTAGTTCATCTTTAGAAAGGAGATGTACTGTCACTGAAGGAGGTAACCCACAGGAAGAGGAGATACAGCTAGTCATCATTCAAGAATCACAAAGCTGAAGGTGATACACTTTTGTTATGCTGTGGGTATCTTATGCTGTGGGAGACGGGCAGCTACAGTCAGAAGTGTCTGCCCTGCAAATTATATTAAACTTCAAACAGAGTGTAATATTTTCAGAAGTTCTCAAGCCCTGTTAGAGAAAGAGAATTAAGGGGAACTTTGAGGAAATAGATCCAAAGAGATTTGAGTTATTTTTTGTTCATCTTCGTTCCTGATGGACACTTGTGTCTCTTGTTCTTTCTTCACATAAACTATTAATACTTCACCAGCTGTAGTATCTTGTGCCTGATTTTGGCTTGCAATCTGTTTTATTAGTAGTACTCATAGAATCATAGAATGGTATGTGTTGGAAGGGACCTTAGAGATCATTTAGTTCCAACCCCCTGCCATGAGCAGGGACAACTTCCACTAGACCAGGTTGCTCAAAGCCTCATCCAACCTGGCCTTGAACACTTCCAGGGAGGAGCAGTCCCAACTTATTTTATTTTAAAAGAGATAGAAAGGAAAAAGCAAAGTTTAGTTCCAAGACATACTTAGTAATTCTTGGGTTTGTCTGAGACCTATTCACAATTTAGCCAAACACAGCTGAGGTTTCCTTACATTTTTCTGAGAACCTGTCAGTGCTGCTGGTGCCATGTCTGTAGCTCAGCTGAACACTTAGAGCCTCACCATGTCAGGTACTATGCAAATGCCTTGTGAAAGAAAAGCCCTGGCTCAAAGGGTCCATCAGCTGGGTTGCAAAACAGCGCAGGACTCGTCCATCCCCAGGGCTGAAGGTTTAGGTAACAGTGGCACAAGCAGATGTTTTGACCTCCCTGCCTGTCTAGCTGTGCTCATCAATACTGTTTGTTCTCTTGTCCTCCAGTAGCTCGTGTTTGTGAGTGATGTCCTGGGTGATGGGATGGGGGTTCCTGCCTGTTAACCTTGGGCAAGGGCAGCAAATGCCTCCTGGCAGCGCAGGCTCTGCCATCAGGCTCTGAGCAGCAATTGGCAAGTGCCAGCGTGTTGCTGAAGTGCTGCTCTGAGGAGATAGCTTGACAGGAGGAGCAGACCGTGTAAGTAGCAGGCAGAGAGGGAGGGTTTGCACTCAGGATGTGCCGCCAGGAAGGCTGATGCCTCTGCCTGTGAGAATGGTCAGAGTCAGCCAAGGCAAGGTGGGGAGATGCTGTGTTGCTTGGTGACTGCACAGGAGGAGGAAGAGGATACGGGACGTGGTTTATGTCTATGGTGTGTGACTTCAGACAAGCTGTTTGGCTGTTCTTGGCTGTGTGTGAAATAGGAATAAGACACTCGGCTCTCCTTTGAGCTCAGTAGCTGAAATTTAGCATGTAAATGTAAGTTTACTTACTTAAATATAAGATTACTGTTCAGATGTCAAGAAAGAGGTGCTTTGCAGTGGCATGTGGGGACCAGTGCATAGGTGAGTCCAGAAGTCTCCCTTCCCTCTGCCTGGCAGCCCCAGTGTGGAGGTTGTGAGAGCCAGCAGTGATCTGGCAGCCACTCTAAGGTAGCCTCAACATTTGTTGTGAGCACCAACACAGTGGCAAGATGCTGAATCTGGCATCTGTTTCCCATGAGCTGACCACAGCCGGGGTCCCTTTTGCCAGCTCTCAGCTTGTAATGTACCAGCACCTTCTTGCCAGGCAGTTTTTCATGTCTGCTGTCTTCTTTGATGTTGCCTTATAAAGTTAATGTCTTAATTCCTGCCTCCAGTGAATACCAAGTCTCAATATACTCTTTTTTTCCTTCATCTGATAAGTTGTTAGAAGTGCATGTGATACCTCTGCACTCCCCACCAATATGGGTATGGGCTGTTGCATCCTATGAAAAGGCATTGCCTTCTGGGAGACACTAGATACCAAAAAGCTTGGCTGCCTTTGGGCTAGGAAGGTTTCATTTTACAGCTTCCCTCAATCTTGTTGATATATGGCTAAGATAACTTGGTGGTGAACCTAAGTGCGTGAGGCTTTGCCAAGTTACACAGTCTCAGCTGTTGTCCATGCAAACAATGGGGGGACATGTTTTGCCATGTGTCTGGAAAGGCTGGCATAACCGCAGGTTACTGAGAAAATAAATTTCGCTACTCCCTGTAGGGACTAAGATGATAAATGGCTTCTCTCTTCTTGCTCCAAACTTTTCTCTGCTTTGGAAGCAGCTGAGGTCCTTCCTTGCATTTGGAGTGAACCAAGTGGGAGTATCCTGCACCACGCAAGTTGAGATTTGGGAAGCTGGTAACAGCATTTCAAAGTACCTCTTCTTCAATGCATAATTCCCAAACTCCAGCTGATCTGAGCACACTGTCTGGGGGTGTGAAGAGGCAGCTCTACAGCTTTTGTCCTAAGAAACATGACTTGGGCATATACCCTAAGAGCTCTCACCTACAGCTCTGAGTATCATGGCTCATGTGGGCTGCTAAGGGCGCAGCCATGTCTCTGTTGTCACTGAGATCTTGTTACATGCCAAAAAAAGGAGTGAGAATGGAGCTGTACTTCTCTTTAAACACTAAGAAACATTTTAAAGACATTTTTTAATTAAAATTGAAAAATTTTTAAAGAAGTAGAGTTGAACTTCAGTTTCCCACTTAGCTAGGTGGTAGTTCAGTGTGCTGGTCCACAAGCCATTTCCTAAGATTTGAAAGAAATTGGAATGATTTTTTTAACTGACCCTCAATTATGTTATCAGTCTATATCCTCAGAAAATAAATGTTTACTCTTCCACATAGCTTCACTGCTTAGGCCTGAGCACTTGGTAAACTCGCCCTCCAACCCATAAAGCATTCCTTCCCAGCTGGTGTGCCAGTTCAGCTGTAGGCCCTCTACATACAGAGATGTACTTTCAGATGTGGCCAGCTAAAGTGAGCAGGGAAATGTGCAGGCTGAGGACCTGTTTGTACAGGTAAATCCACCAGATGAGCTGCAGGAAGGAGCACAAATGGCCTGTAGGATGGATGGGACTTGAGTAGCTCGCTCTGTCTTGTGCCAATACCCCAGCATAGCACCAAGAAGTGTGGTGCCTTCTTCAGGAATGGACTGATTTGAAAAAAAAAGAGAAAAAAAAAAAAGCTTTTAATCATTCTATTTCCATGAAGAGTCAAATGGAGCTCCTGAAAACTAGTAACCAAGAAAACTCCTCTGTTACTGAGAAAGTTTTAGCCCATTAATTGGATTTTTCCTGTTAGCTATCTAAGTCAATTCTTTGCTCTAATTTTTCTTTATTTAACCTAATTTTTCAAAATAGATTTGTTTTGAGCAATCAGTGACTTTTTTAATGCTTAAGTTGGACACTGAAACTGGGCAGCTGGTTTCTCCTCCCCTCTGGGCCTGGTTCACCACTCTGAAATGCAGGCACAAGCCCAGAGCAAATGTCACCATTTCTTTTTGGCCTGAGTTGTGTTCCACATGTCTGGAGTTTCCCAAATCTCTGTGGTGAGTTGCTTGCATGGTTACTTATCACTTTGATATCAGCACGTGTTCCTATGTTGATGATTACATCATCCAATAACCTGGCAAGGTGGGTGATATTAGCATGTGTTTAATTTTCTTAAAGAATGGGAAAAATAAAGTACTGAAAACACAGAGAAAAGGGTTTGAAAGGTGCCAAGGCCCATAACTTCTACTGAAAGAGAAGAAACAAACCCAAAGATGGTTTGTTTCCAAGAACATCCGTAAGTGACTTGTCCATCATCGTTCAAAAAGCTCATAAAGGATTGAACCAAAGTCTCCTAAGCACAAGAGCATCTTTCTTCAGGGAAATGTTTGTTCATAAATCAGATCAAAGCCCAGAAATTATTTTCATTAGGAATTATAAGAAAAAATAATGCAGCTATCACCTTTGATTCTGAAAACATTTAGATCACCAAAGCTGCTTGACTTTCTTAAATAGGAGACTGCTTGATTTGGAAATCTTGGCCATAAATAATTAAGAGCATTGGCAAATCCAGCATTAGGTAATAGAGTCAGTGTAATCTGGACCTTGTTGGAGGCCCACAGACAGGGGAAGAGATCATATACATGCATGAAAGGAGCAAAGCAAATGAGCTGGAGCTGTCAGTTATCTTCAGTGGATGGATGAGGAGGAGAATGAGGATGGAGGAGCTGTCAGTTGTCTTCAGTGAAGTTTGGCTGAAGCAGCTTCAGGGGACTTTGGCTCATGTTAGAGTGGAACTGGCTACCCTGGAGGGCTGTGCTCCCACAGCTGGAGGGGTAGTTATGTTAAAAAATGCCGTGAAATCTTTATCCCAAGGGGATGTGACGTGGAGGTGTGAAGTCTTGAAGGGAGGAAGAGCAAACCTCCCTTTTGAGTGACACAGGAGCAGAGCAGCAGCAGGGCTGTCAGTCCTGTAACCAGCTGAGGATGGCATCACCCTTCTTTGCAGGGATGAAAGCTGTCACAGACCTGGGTCTAGGCTGAGCAGAAGGCAAAGGCTCCTGCGTAGCTGCGTGAAGTAAAGCTGGTGAGCAGGCACGCCGGGAGCACAGGGTTTGCCAGGCTCCCTTCAGGGTGACTCTCGCCGCTCGAGGAGCCAGCCCTGGGTCGCAGCCAGCCCGCTCTCCTTCGTGCCCACCTGCGCAGGGACTCACGTCTGCTCTCTCCACCAAGTATGCTCTCAGAGGTGTCAGCTGCCAACATAAGCTACACTTGTTTATTTTATTCTTTCTTTTTTTCCAGTGAATGCCTTCTCTCACCCTCAGCCCTGCTTCTCCACCACCACCTTTTTTTATGTTTTTTTTTCTTTTGTTTGAATTGTTTGACTTGCAAGCTCCATCCCTGGGGAGACTCCTGGGCAGAGATTCACCTGGCTGGAGCCAACTGGCAAATAGAGTCTTTTGCAGACAAGACAGGAGGGCTGGTTGGTTTGAGCAGCTTCACCTTCAGCCAACAGGAAAATAAAATCCTATTTTTGGAGAAGGATTCTGTTGGCGTGAAGACCTGCCAGGATTCCTTGGAGCAGCAGCTGCCAGACTGCCTCCTTCACTCCATCAGGGAAAGTGTTTTAAACTGAATCAGATGTTGTATACATACAACACACCCACCCACATGCGCACACCTGAAAGGGCCTTGGGGAAGCAAAGGACCTGGTGCATCTCACTGGTCTCTGCTTCCCTGAGGACAGCTGCTTCCAGCAACAAGAGATAAGAAGTGGTGGTGCCTGCTTGGACCAGGAGCAGCCCTTTGGCTGACAACAGCAAGAAAGGGCAGGCTGCTCTGTTTGAAGCAGAGGAAGAAAGGAAAGGGAGGTGGAGGGGGATGTAATCCCCTGATGCAGGAGGAGCTGGTTCCAGTGTCTGTCTGGGTCTGGTTGTTCTCAGCAGGAGTCTCCTGGCGTATGAAAGGATGCTCTTTGCAGGGAGTGTGGATGAACAGGAATTAAGGCACTATTGTAGGATCCCAGAGATTTAGTTACTGGTTTGCCTTTGGACTTCTTAGTGTTCCCTGGGATAAATCAGTTTGCATGTGTCTCTTTCTCAGCTCCCTCTCAAGTAGAGGTTCCTCAGCTTCACCGAGTGCAGTGAGGGCAAACTGTACAACCACTGTAAAGCTCTGTTTGGGATGGGGACAGGAGAGCACAGAAGCAC
Source organism: Antrostomus carolinensis (assembly GCF_000700745.2). Taxonomy (NCBI): domain Eukaryota; kingdom Metazoa; phylum Chordata; class Aves; order Caprimulgiformes; family Caprimulgidae; genus Antrostomus; species Antrostomus carolinensis. Next base: position 13,168 of record NW_010335756.1, read on the forward strand.
CTGGATGTTGCTTAGTGCAAAGCATCTGCTTGTATGCTTTTTCTCCAACTCCTCTTGAAGCTTTGTCCTGCTTCTTTCATTGAACTTCTCTTTCAGACAATGTGAAATCCATTCAGCTGGATTCTTTTTATTTTTTTTCCCCGCCCCCTCTCTGTATTTCCCATCTGTGAGACAGAGCCAAAAGTTTTGTCATACCTGACTTCAGCCACCGCAGAGGAGCACCCCGCTGGCTCTTGGCCAACAGAACTTGTTAGTCAAGCATTTTCCTCTTAGCTCTGCTGCCATTTACCATCCCTTCCCGGTCCTTCTCTCCGTGTCTTTTCCCTCCCACAGAACAGGCAGGATGCACGGCTTGATATTTTTCACTAGGGTGTTTTCTTTGCTGTCTCAATTCTTAAGCATAATTTCCAAGGACCAGGCTTCCTGGAAAAACAGCTGCACCCTGAAAAACGGTGAATTTCTTGTTTGGTTGGTTGGTTTTTTGGTTTTGGGGTTTTTTTTACCAAAAAAATCTCTGCACTCACTTTGGGAAGGTCAGGAGACTCTGAATGTGCTGGGCTCTTTAATCTCTTTCACAAGTCTCCTGTAATGGGCTGCCAGTTGTAACCTGCCTGTCCGCCAGCATCATAAAATGAGTTTCCTGCCCCATGTGTTCTCCCTTGTTTGGGCTCCTCAGGCTGCTGGAGCAATGCACGGGAGAGGAGAGGTAGCGCTGCTTGCAGGAGTGAAACAAGTGGGATAACAAAGTCAGCTTGTAATTCCTAGGCTGCTTGTTTTGGTTGAATAGTGCTAGCTTTGTTCCTGGGGAACATCTCTGTCCTTTAGGCTCAGGCAGGAGGAAAGAGGGACTGGAAAAATAGCTTTTACAGACATGTGAGATCCAATAAATTAGGACACTGTGGTCACTGGAACTGTTATTGTGGTTTAAACTGCTACTGCTTACCCCATGGAAAGAAAGTGCTTTCTTTTTCATTAGGGGCTTAGGAGATTGATTGTTTCCTGAGGACTGTGGGGATGGCTTTCACAACCTGGTTCGGGTCTTTGGAGACTGTATAGATGCTGAAATAACCCTCCTTCCCGCCACAGCCACCAGCCTCGGTCTAATTTAATGTGCAAAGGACTGTTAATAATTGTGCTGCCAAACTCAAATATTGGGCTAGGACGCCTGGGGCTAGTTGAACTGAAGTAGCTCTTCCCATTGGTCTCCTCCCCTGGGTTTCTTTTACAGCTTGGGCCAAAAAGTACCAGGGGACCACCCATCACCCCAGAGACCTGGGAGCCTGAGCTGGGAAGGGTGCTCATGCCAGTAGAGCAGGTGGTGTGTTAAGGACAATCAGATATTGGCGAGGCTGAGGCTTCACTGCTGAGTGTTGTCTTGGGCCTGGCTTTTGGAGAGATAATGCCAACCCATGCTGTTCTGGGCTTTCTTCTCTGTTTCCTGCTACTTTGACCCTTTTCCATCCCATCTTGAGGATGTGCTGTGAACAGGTTTTATTGCTGAATCTCTTACTTACTGGGTAGCTTGGCCAAGTGACCTGAGGTACTCAGCTGTCTGCCTTCAAAACAGGAATAATCTGCTTTTTGAGTACTTGGAGATCTGCTGTTGGAAAGCCTGTGTAAAAGCTAGATTTTTATTAACTCTATTACCAAGTCCTCAAACCTCCTATGTCTTTATCTTTAAGCAGCAAGGTTAGTGTGAGAAACTGAAACATAAAAGGAGATTAGTGGGAAACATATGAAATTAAATAGTTCCTTATCTGGACACTTTTATTCTGGCAGAGGAGTGCATTGTTTGCATCACTTTGGGAGAGATTTAAACCAAATTTAGAAAATGTTCTTAGTCTGGAGCAAGTATTCCTCCAGGTGATACTATGCTGCTGTAGTTGAACTGATTTAATTGTACTATTCAAAGTAGTAAAACCTTCCCACATTGGCAAGACCTTAGCAGCCCCAGGGCCAGGCTGCTCGGTGGCATCCATGGGTCACTCTGTGCCCAGCTCTGTCCTCTGAGGAAGGAAAGATACATCTGGGTGAGTGCTGAAGGCTGTGACTGAAATCTGCAGCACTGTAAGTACAGTATCAGTCTCTGCACACTCATATTTTCCTTGGCAAGTTGTATGACTGCAAACAGCAAAATATTGCAAGGCAGTCTTGCTTGAGCAATGAGTTTTCCCTACACTCTCTTCTGATCTTATTGATTCAGCATGTAGCAGAGTTATTTTTCCCCTTTTTTTCATTAAAGAAAATTGTAGCCCCCCCTGCCTTCTTATTATATTTGACGTCTTTGTCTCTAGATGGCAGAAGGCTGTTTCCAGCAGTTGCTTACCACAGCTTCTCGGCATGTGCACAGGCTTGAGGGATGTAGTGCCCAGCTGGAAAAAGGCAGAAAACTTTCCTATTTGCAGTGATGCCCATAAAATAAAAGTATTGAATCTAAATAAGCAATAGTTTCTGTCCGTTCAGGAGTGTGTACTGAGTGCTGTAGGGAATTGGTGCAGAAGGGGTGAAATGTTGGCTCTGAAGTCAGTGGCAAAATTTTGATTGTCTTAAATAGGTCTCGTGTCTCTCACCTTAGATTTGACCCAACATCTTTTTACCCAGCTGAGTGTTCACCAGGAGTTGTAAACCCTCAAAGGTGAAGGGAGGTCTTGGATGACATCTTTGACTGCAGAGCTTCCCAGTATAGTTTTCCTGTTCTGTCTGCTGCGATCATTTCAATTTTCACTGTTGCTGATGGGTTTCCAGATAACGTGTTGCTATCTGTCAGCTGTCGCATTTTGCTTTCCTCAGCTTTGCTTTTCCAAGGTGTAACCAGTGTTTGTAGAATGCAGGGAAGCAGAGAGGAAGAGAGATCATCCTTCTGGCTCAGCAAGGACTATCCCCTCCTTGTCTGCTCTATCCCTGTCTCTTAAGCTCCCAGCTAGCCCAGAATGTGGTTGTGTTGTCCTTTGTATCTATGTCTACTGGAGCCAGAGGATAGTGCAAGGCAGTTTTATTGTGACTTCTAGTCTGAGTCAAAAGTATTTCACCCACTAGCAGTTGCAGCTTGCTGGTGTGTCTCTGGAGCATGTCTTCTGGTTTAGCCCCAGCAATACTGCTTACTCTCCCAGACTGCTCCACCATAAACAGAAGAGGGAGCAGGGGTGATTGGAGCTTTGTTTTGCAAGTTCCCACTCTGAGTTAAAGCACAAAGGTAGATGCTCTGGCTAGGCAGTCTTTTATATGCAAATATATTACTTAGTTTTCCACCCTGATGCCCACAGTCAGAAAAGTGTGGAAAATAAAGCAGGATTTTAGCCCTGGTTGAATTAACCAGGTCCAGGAGTCAGCCTGGGGTCAGGCTCTGCCTATGCTCCGTCCATGGGGAGCTCCTCTAGCAGACAACAATTTCCCTTTTGGCTGAGAGTTGAAGGAGGTGGACACTGTGTCATATTTCATATTACTCCATCTTAAGGGGCATGCACGAAAAAGAAGTGGAGAGTTACTGAACTCGCTTACCTCAGTGTCACAGCCTCCCAAAGCACCCTCCACTGCAGCTGAAGTTCAGAGTAGCCCTGAAGCTGCTGATGTTTCAGCTGGTCCCTGGTAGCTCTTGGTAGCCTGTTCTCTGACAGTCTGATGCTGAATGAAGTTCAAGTTCAGGGGAAAATTGAGTCCAATCCATCTTAAACTCAACTGCTTCCTTGAAATTTTTCTCCCTTGAAAATGTAGGTGTGGTGACTAAGAGGGTTTCCTGACCACAGAGGTTATGTGGCCCTGCACTGAGCTCTTTCTGAGGGAGACAAAGCACGACAGGACAGGGAAGAGCAATTTGCTGTATGATTTGTTTGTAATAGGGAGCTGGGGGGCTTAGACAGACTCAAGCACATGGTCTGTCCAAGAGTGAGAGAACATGTCACACCACCATGTTCTGGCTCAGTACCTCCACTCCCTTTTCTATAATTGTTTGAAGTCTTCCAAATTTGTATCAGATATAATGAGATGATGAGGACGTCTTTTGTGGTGACTTTTTCATGTAGTAAACATGGTCTTTCACAGCTCTAGGGCGTGGACTATAATGAGCTTGGAACCATTTGTTCCCCTGGCAAGCTGAAAGGTTGTGAATGCATTGGAGTGAATTCACCAGGCATCTTTGATCAGCTCCATTAAGCATCTGCACGAGCTCCAACAGGCATTATGCTACTCAGCTATCGTAGGAGAAGGGGGTACTGTTAAAATGATCGTGTTAGTAAACAGGAGGAAATAATTCACATTGACAATCCATTTTTGAGGATAGTCGTTGCAGTGAAGTTTATTAATTCTTCCAGAACAAGAGGGATTTGGGATTGACTTTTAAGGAAGGAGGATATTTCTGAAAAAGGATAGAAAACACTTTAGCTTTAAATACAGAGTTTGATCTTCCAAATGTGGGATTATCATTTCACATGTAAACTCCATGACATAATCTTCAGGGCTGCGTATTCATTGTTGGACATACTGGAGTACTTTGGTGAACCAAAAGGAGGACAGAAGCATGGATTTCCATCCCTTCTCTCTGCTACGTGCACTCGTGTTGTCTTTTTACGTGGCACTGCAAAGCCTTGTCTGCCATATGAAGCGTGCCCAGGGCTGACAACTGGTGCTGAGAAAAGGCACGGCTGATTGAGGGCTGGACCATAGCCTGCAAGACCAGGTGTGAACACCTCAGGTCCAGCAGCCTCAGCAATGGGTGCTTTTTATAGCATGGGCAAGGAAAAAGCCTTCCTGTTTCCTCACTAATTCTTCCTCTCAAGGCTCCCATTAGTTAATGTGCAGCTCATGGCTGAGCCTTGTAAATGGTGCTTCTGGCTACCCTTCATTGGCCCCAGGAGAGAGCAGTGAATCAGAGCTCTTGGCCTCACAGAGCTTCTCACTGAACG